>NW_007253950.1:121298-122106 GCF_000164805.1 Carlito syrichta
CAGCAGGTCGAGGCTGCGGTGGCCGGGAGCGGCCACTGCACTCCAGTCTGGGTGACAGAGTGAGACTCCAACTCAAAAAATATATATATATATGTTTTGTGTTTTAATGATTTGACTGTAATATGCTTACTAAAAGTACGTACAGGAACTGTTTTTGCCTCATTTTTAGCAGTAGCAAGACTGGAGTCTAATAACACTAGCTTGAATCAAAATGCTCAATTGGCGCACATAAGAATATGAACTAGGTCGGATTCACTCACCGCAGAGTATTCTAGGTTGGCGTTGTGATTGGCTATGTGGTTTAGTATGTCTGCAGCAGGCACCATCAGGGGGGAGTTAGGCTCCTTTTCATCCTCGTCTTCCTCCAGTGGCTCCTGAAAGCTGACCGAGAACTTGGCTAAGGGACTGGGGATGGGCTTCCCTGCTCTTCCCTGCTTGGCCCTCAACAGAGCTCTAAAAAAGGGGGCTCGCGCCTTCAAGGCTCTACTTACTGACCTGTAGGCCATGACAAGGGCCACGAGCTGGCGGTAGAGTTCTAGGGAGCGAACCCTGCGGCTGAAGAGCTTGGGGTGCGCTTCCATGAAGGGCAGCACGATGGAATAGTACTCGCTGCGGACGTTGGCCAAATCCTTTTCCACGGCCTCGGGTACGCCTGTGCCCTGCAGCAGGCGCCTACGCTCCTCCTCTGGCCTGCAGGGACACGCCACTGAGGGTCCCCTCCCACGCTCCTGGGCAGAACTGGTGCTGTGCGCGCGGGGGCTTTTGTCGCCGGGGACTGCGGTGCGGGCGCTCCGCACCCCCCCCCCCC
>NW_007253950.1:123271-125196 GCF_000164805.1 Carlito syrichta
GCGGGTTCCGCGGCTGCACGGCGGACCCGCGGGGATTCTCGCGGGGCGGACTCCCTCCTGCTGGAGACAGCCTGGAGCCGGTCGCGGTGGCTGACGCCTGCCATCCCAGCACTCCGGAAGGCGGAGGTGAGAGGATTGCCTGGGTCCAGGAGTGCGAGACCAGCCTGGGCAGCTTGGCGAGACCTCATCTCTACAAATATTAAAAATTAGCCGGGGTGGTGGCGCATTCCTGTATTTCTCGCTACTTGGGAAGTGGAGACGGAAGGATGCCTGAGCCCAGCAGGTCGAGGCTGCGGTGGCCGTTAGCGTGCCACTGCAATCCAGCTTGGGCGACAGAGTGAGACTCCAACTCAAAAAAACAAACAAACAAAAAAATCCAACACAGCCTCAAGTCCCGTGTCCCCATGACGCCCGAGCCTGGTTCTGAGCCAGGTGCGACCCACCCCTTTGGCCTGCCCGGAAAGCTGAGACTTCTTGGATGGAGTAAAAATCTGGGTGTAAGAGCAAAATGGGTTTCTGAACTGGAAGCCAGGACCTGGCAGGTGGTGAGCGCACCCATCAGCACAGCCAGCACCCCTCGTGACAGCCACCCTTGTTGCTGAGGCCATCCAACCATTCCACTGTTACTTGATCAGTTAGCAGGGTTTGCGTGTTTTGGAGCGGGTGGCCTGGAGGACTCCCGGATTTAGAAGAGACCCCCCTCTGCCATCAACTGCTAGTACCTCTCTGGTTTTCATCATCAGTGGCATAGCACTTGACCGGTTTTATTTTTAACTTGCTTCACTAGCTAACACGGCAAGAGACTCAGTATTTATTGAGTAAATGAATGAATTAAATGAACAAATTGTGGTTAAACACGTGGAAGCAGCATGCTATTAAATTTGAGAAAATGAGGCAGCATATATTGAGGTTACACATGTGGCTTTTGAAGCAAAAAGCAGTGCCAAAGTTCAGCACTCAGGTTGGTCTTTTTATTAGGGCAAATCTTTTATTCTGAAGCTTTTGCCTCGGCTGTGAAACGAAATGATATACCTACCCTGTAGAATATGTAGAGATTGGCATGCTGTTTAAAGCAAAGTGAAGCTTTTAAAGAATTAAGGTGCCGGGCGCAGTGGCTCACACCTGTAATCCCAGTACTTTGGGAGGTAGAGGCGGGAGGATTGCTTGAGCCCAGGGGTTGAGACCAATGGGTGACTTGGCAAGACTTTGTCAATACAATAAATAATAAAATTAGTTGGGCATGGTGGTGGACACCTGTAGTTCCAGCTACTTGGAAAGCTGAGGGGACAGATCACCTGAGCTCAGAAGTTTGAGGCTGTGGTGGCCATGAGTGTGCCACTGCACTCCAGCCTGAGCAACAGAGACGCCTACTCAAAAAAACAAAAACCCCAGCCGGGCTCGGTGGCTCAGCCTCGTAATCCCGCGCCTTGGGAGGCTGAGATGAATGGACTGCCTGAGCCCGCGGGTTTCAGACCCGCCTGGGCAACTTAGCGAGACCTCATCTCTACAATAAATCAAAATATTAGCCGGGTGTGGTAGTATGTGCCTGTAGTTCCAGCTACTTGGAAGGCGGAGGCGGAAGGATTGCCGGAGCCCAGCAGGGCGAGGCTGCGGTGGCCGGGAACGGCCACTGCACTTCAGTCTGGGTGACAGAGTGAGACTCCAACTCAAAAAAAAAAGAAAAAAATATGATGGTGCCACTGCACTCCAGCATGTTGCCAAAAAACAAAAAGAGTTTGGGCCCGGTGTGGTGGCTCATGCCTGTAATCCCAGCACTTTGGGAGGCTGAGGTGAGAGGATTGCCTGAGACCCTGGGTTCGAGACCTGCCTGGGCAACTTGGCGAGCCCTCATCTCTACAATAAATAAAAAAATTAGCCAGGCATGTTGGCACATGCCTGTAGTTCCAGCTACTTGGAAGGCTGAG
>NW_007253950.1:125904-143773 GCF_000164805.1 Carlito syrichta
CACTCACCTCAGCCTCCCAAAGGCGCGGGATTACAGGCTGAGCCACTGAGCCCGGCTGATCATTTATCTTTTAAGGAATGTATTGGCTCAGGCAAGAGACCGTTGGGAGACATGTGTTTTATTTTGTTTTGTCTTTAAAGCAGTTTTCCTGGAGAGCTGTATTTTGTCAGAGTCAGGGGCTTAAGCAGAAATAGGCATATACTGTTTTTTATGTTTGTCATTTTGTCTTCCAGGTAAAACGTGTGTGGCAAGTACTAGAAGTAGGGATGGGTGGAGACAGTCCCTGTCCTCTCCTGGCACTGTCAACCCCAAACCCACACTGCACCAGCAACCCTGGCCTAAACATTCTATCTCTTCAAAACTTTCCCTGGGCATGGTGGCTCATGTCTGTAATCCCAGCATTTTGGGAGGCTGAGGCAAGAAGACTGTCTGAGCCCAGGGGCTCTAGACCAACCTGGGCAACTTGGTAACTTTGGTTCTACAATCAATAAAAAGATTAGCTGGCATAATGGCGCACACCTGCAGTTCTAGCTACTTGGAAGGCTGAGGTGGAAGGATCACCAGAGCCCAGCAGGTCGAGGCTGAGGTGGCTGTGAACATGCCACTGCACTCCAGCCTGGGTGACAGAGTGAGACTCTGACTCAAAAATAAAAATAAAAAAGCTTCTTGCGGCAGGCACAGCGTCACCACACTCCAATTCTTCTTAGGCTCTTTATTAGTTTTTCAGCACAGTTAACTCTTTCTACGTTGACAAGGATTTTCATCTTGTTTACATTTTGTCATCTCAAAGTCTCATGACATCAACCACCAGAATACACAAAAGTAGGCTCTTCGTTTTGTACAGAGAAGAAAATAATAAACTCCATTAAAAGTTTACCTTGACCAAAGAAGAGACAACCTCCGAGGGAAAACCATATGCAGGAGGACCTGATATACATATATATATAATGTATATTTATAGACATCTCACCTGAAAACACAGCAAAAAAAAAAAAAAGAAATTCAAGATTCGCATTGCTATCTACAGTAAGAGGGATTAATTCTACCAGCTTTCAAACAGTCACATTCAGTGTTCAAAGGAAGCACGTGAGTGAATAGAACTGGGACAGACGAACACTCCACAAGGCTCTAGAGCAGTCTAGTCATGGCTTAAGATTCTAGGAGGGTGATGTGTATGGAGGAAACATGGATGTAGGTGTCCTCAGCCTCAGAACACCCCACAGCCCCCCCCCACAGCCCTTCATTTGTCCATCGCTGTCTCCTGTTTCGGGGTTTGTGACCATTGATCTAGGCTCCAAGGCGAATGGCTCTGGTTTCTGGGCCAGGAGAGTCTCCTGGGTAAGGTGGGTAGACGGGACATATACGGCACAGTCCTGGGCTTCGGGGGGCAGGAGGGGGCTGGGGCGTGTGGAGAGCCTTTCTCCTCTACCTGGCACTCATCACTCGCTCACTTCAAGGACCTTCAGCCCACACCCAGGACCCAGCAAGTCCTAGCCCAAGCCCTGTCCAGCAGGCGGAGATGTGGATGTGGGGCTGCAGAAGCCTCGCTGCCTCGGGCCAGTTCTTGCCAAATAAACTCTCTTCGTCAACGATGCCTACAGGAACCGCTGGCACACTTGACCAGAGCTCTGCCTAGAAATACCACGTTGCTGCTGACTGGGTTGTCCTCTAGGGAACTTGGGGGCAAAGAGGGGTCTACAAAGACTCTCAGCTTCCCGTGCCTCTGGCTACCTGCTGGCTCTCAAAGGCAGTCACCGCAAAGTCCTTGGGGGTGCACACAACACACACTGGCCATCCCAGCCTTCTCCCTCACCCTCTAGTCAGGTCACTATGGAGACCAGAGGACCAGGTGACCTTCCGCCTCAGGGAGACCTCGGCTCAGAAATGGGACAGGGTCAGGAGGGGGCAGAGTGTGTGGGCTAGAAGGGACAGTCTGGCATTCCTGCCCTCAGGGTTCTCCGTGTTCTGTCTTCCTTAGGCAGATAAACCCCTTCAGCCCCTGCCTGCCTGGCCCTACAGCACCAGCCCGGCCCAGAGCACCAGGAAAACCGCTGCCTGGTCAGAGCACCCCTTGTGGCCACTGTCCAGATGATTGTCACATGTGCTACAAGACAAACAGGTGTGCTTGGTGACGGGTGGGGGAAGGGCACTCCAGCTCCCACACCAGGGCCTGAGCCGGACTCGTGCTCCTGCTGGCCCAGGACCCACCCCCTCAAAGCCCCTCCCATCCTCAAACCTGCCTGTCCAAGGGCTCATCCCAAGGTGAACTAGCTTGAATCCAGGAACAGTCTGGATGCTTCACTCATCTCCTGCCTCCCATTGCTCCCCCCTGCCCAGGCCTGGGCCACAGGGAGTGGGATGGCAGGAGTCAGCCAGGTCAGCATGTTGAGTGGGATGGGGGGAGGAGTGAGCCCCTCAAACCATCTGGAGACTGTTCCGCTGCAGCATCTAAGATGGATCCCCTTGTTTTTTCACACACAAGAGAAGTAACCCCTTTGCCCCCACAAAAATAAACTAAAGGGAAAATGAGCTGGCGCAAAGATGGCAGTGGGACCTCGACGCGGGTGGGCAGGTGGGTGTCTTCGGTGGGACCGAGGGCTTCAACAGGACACCTCCATGGTGTGGTTGACCTGGCCCAGTCCCTCGCTGCTTTCTGAGTGGGTGCAGGCCTGCGGGCGGCTGCCATCCACTGAGCTGGCACTGGTGAGGGACGCGGTACGAGAGCGTGCCAGACGAGTCATGCTGGCCGAGGGCACTGTGGGCAGAGATGGAATGGGCGTGAGGACTGGCAGGCAGGACCAGGCGCCTGCTGGCAGGAGGATGATGCAAGCAAAGCGGCCAGTGAGCCGTTCCACCGAGGGCACGGAGGCCCTCCCAAGCCAGGGCACTGGCGATACCTCTGGCAGGCCTGGGGGCATGCAGTACCATTGACAGTGATGGGCCAAAGAGGCCACAGCCAGCAGGGCCCTCAGCAGCTGACTAGGCACCCCTAAGCCGGTGCAGAGAGGCACTGGGTTTCCGACTGTGCCTCTCAAGAGCGGATGATGGTGGGGAAGGAGGACTGCTTCTGTAAAGGAGGACACGGTGTGGTGGCCTCACACTGTCCTAAATTCAGATTCTGCCCTCATTCATAGCTGCACAAGCGAGACTTGCAGGGAGCAAACTCTACTCTCCAGAACGCCGCCTGTGTGGCTTGGGCAGGGCGGGGTCTGGGATCTACCTCTGAGGAGGGTCTGGTTCTGGCCCCCAGAGCTCTGGAAGCCACGCAGCTCAGGGCAACTCAGAAGCAAGACTGCTCTGCCACCCAGCCAAGCTAGAGCCCACAGTGGGCCAGGGTCTGCAGAACAGAGACTTTTTGGAGCTTTTGAGTTGAACAGGACACAGGAAGATTCCAAACCACAGCGAGATGCAGCCTGGCTGCAGCACTGCATGGAGGAAGGAGCGAGCAGGGGTGGCCAGGGTCCATGCATGGGGGAGGGGCTTTGGGGCTACCTGCTCCTCCACTCAGCCTTCGGTCCTTCAAGTAGGCAACTAAGAGAGAAGACAGAGCCAGAGGGGGCAGGGGACAGGGGAGACACAGAACACAGTGAAGAGCAGGCCGCACAGGCCAGGGCATTGAGATGGCCACAGAGGAGACAAGGGACAGGCACAGAGAGGCTGGGGACAGGGCCGGAGCCTCAGAAAGCCCACTCCCGCCTGCCCACGCAGGGGTCCCAGAAGGAACCACAGCCCCGAGGAGCCCGACAGCAGGTGTTGGCACTAATCTACCCGACTTCTCCAGCCTGGGCTGCGGGCACAGAGGGGCTCATGTTGACGAGGCCTTTCGGGACCCATACTCCTAGCCCCAGCGCCCTCACCGTGCTGCTGGACCTTGGTCTCCCTGTGTCTGGAATGGGGGAGGCCTGCACAGCCTCCCACATCCTCCCAACTCTTGCGCTGCCTGACCCTGAGCACACATCCCAGCACCTGAGCAAGGGCTGTTTATCCGTTCACCTGACAAGTGTTCACCGAGTGCCATCCCTGCCCAGGGCCCGGCTTCCGCGCTCCTGCCGGCCTTGCCTCTCTGCCCTGCTTCTCCACAGAGAGGCTGGAGGGACTCTTACTGCAGGGTGTGCTTCCCAACATCAGGCCCACCCACCTCCCGTCCAGTTCTAGACGGTGAAGTCCGGAGGGGAGCAAGTGTGTGTTGGGGGAGGTTGGTGGATCGAGGAGATACAAGCCACCAGACTCCTGTCAGACTCGTGTGTGTGTGTGTGTGTGTGTGTGTGTGTGTGTGTGGCTGGCTCTACCCCAGAGACCCTGTCAACTCAGGATCTTGAGATATGTCACCCCAGGTTCAGCTGTCTTCAGCTCTCCTAACATTTAGAGGGTTTCGCTTGCAGTCCCTGGTCCCCAGACTCCAAGCCCACTCCCAGGATGTCCCTGGGCACATCCACCACTTGTGACAAAAGGTCTTCTCAGGTGCTAAGGGCCCAACTATGACCCTGGCCAGCAGGGGGTGGGTGGTGAGTGTGACTTACCCTCAGACAGGCTTCCTTGGCAGGACCCAGCCCCAGGCCCTGGGCCCCCCCGGCCTGGGAGAACAGCCCCCTCTCCAGTAGGCCCAGCACTGCCATCAGAACAGTGTCCCCAGGCTTCCCCAAGAGCACAACCTGGGATCCTCGACTTGTAACACAGGTGGAGGCTGTGTGTGGCCCAGCATCGGGGCCCAGGCAACAGCTTCACCCGTAGGCTTCTCAGCACCACCTGACGCTGTGTGCCAGTCCTGTCAGCATGTCCCCCCACCCCTGCTTGCCCACCAGCCTCTGGAGGGGTGGGTGGAGGTATACTTACTGTAGCCCATGCCTTGCAGGAAGTATTTGAAGGCTTCAGTTAGCTTCCCTGGCTGTGGGAGGTAAGACAGGCACATGCTTTGACTGGCCACATGGGATGGCGGGAAGAGGAGGTGTTCTCCCAACCCCCACCTCCAAACTAGCTGGTACAAGAGTCTCACCTGTGTGACCTGGGGAAGCCCCCCAGAGTCTGCCATCTGCAAGGGAGAGAGTGGGGTGAGCTGAGCAAGGGCCCCACACCTGGATAGGTTCCCGCCCTGGCCAGGACCCAGACAGGCCCCTCCTTGGCCCCTCCCTGAGGCTGGGCTGTGGGAGAGCTGGCTCAGGGCTGGGGAGGAAGGCCTCACCTTCAGGAAGGTCGTGGTGCTTGGGTCCAGTTTGGAGTTGCACTCCACCTGGGGACAAGGAGTCAGCTTCAGTAACGGCCTACCCCATTGCTAAGGCAGGTTCTATGCCCAGAGCTGGGCAGGGCGCAGGGAGGCAGAGGAAGATAGCCTCTGCCCCACCCAGTTAGCCTCCCAAGGGGTCTGGACCCTCGGACCCACCTCACAACTGCTGGCGGGGTGGGAATGGGCAGGGTTTAGGAATGCCCACACGGAGTTTCAGGGTCATCCTGACAGGACAGGCCTGGGAAAGCCCCAGGAGTCTGGCAGTGAGGTAAGGGCTGCCAAGTGGCCACAGGATACTGAGGCTGCTGCCTGGTCCAGAGGCTGGTGCACCCCTGCCACCCTCCTCCCCCCACTCTTCCAGGCCCTCCATGTGGGCACAGAAAGACTTGTCCAGGCACAGTAGGGGCTGCTCTGAACACTTCTGGACCCCGAGGCCTCAGGGCAGCTCTGTGCTGATGGGGTACCCCACCCCCAGGCCACTTGCTCCCAGAGTTCCAACCAAGAGAGACGACACACTGTCCCCAAACATAATGGGTACCAGTGGCAGTGGAAGGGGGACCATACCATTGTGCACATCCATTGCTTTTTTTTTCCTTGAGTCAGGGTCTCACTGTCACCCAGCTGGAGGGCAGTGGCATGACCATGGCTCACCGCAGCCTTCACCTCCTTGCTCAGGCAATCCTCCTGCCTCAGCCTCCCAAGTAGCTGGGACTACAGGTGCACACCACCATGCTAATCTTTTTAAAAATTTTTTTGCAGAGACCAGGTTTTGCTATGTTGCCCAGGTTGGTCTCAAATTCCTGGGCTCAAGCGATCCTCCTGCCATGGCCTCCCAAAGTGCTGAGATTGCAGGTGTGAGCCACTGTGTCCAACACATTACTTATTTTATAATGAGTCAACAACATTTTAGAGAAAATGATCTTAGGCTCTGGGCCTGAGGTAGATAGAGACCGAGGACAGGGCTGTGCTGCTGGGGAAGAAAAGGGGACCATCTGGCGGGCTACCCTGGCCCCAGCTCCCCTCATCCCCAGGTCCCCTCGCTGCAAGGATGGGGGGCAGGTGATGATTCATGGTAAGGTGGTGGGCCGTGGACAAGGAGCCCACCATCCACTCCCGGAGGCTGCCCTGGGCAGAATCAGGAAGGCCCTGCTGGCTTGGGGCCACTGAGCCCTTCGTGCCCACCTCCCACCCCCAGTCAGCACACAGCCCCAACTCACCACCCCATCCTCAGCGGGCGCATTATCCCCGACCACCAGCATCACTGGGCAGCTGCAGACACAGAGGAAAAGGGCTGTCTGGGCAGGGCATGGGAGCAAAGGCCAGGGCAGGCAGGAGGGCCGGGATCACTCACCGGAGAGTCTTAGCATTGGGCACGTCCCGGGTCGGTTAATGTCCAGGTCTCTGCGGCTGCGGGGGAGGGGCAGAGACAGAGGCAGGCATCTAGGACTGGGTAGGGGAGGTCCCCGAACCCAACGCTGCCAGTTGGTCAAACAGGGACCTGCTCTGCATAACCAGGGACCAAATGACTCCTCACCGGGACTTCTTTCCAGACACCCCCCACCCCTGCCAGGCAGGCTCTCAGATTTTGCTCTGCACCCCCTCAGAGCCATGTGTGCCCCCACCTGTGCTATGGGAGTTTCTGTTGCTGGCCTGTCTCCTGGACTGCATGGGTTGCAGGCCCTGGGTCTCTCTTATTCTCTATTGCTTTTCTAGCACCATGCACACAGCAGGTGCTTAACAGATATATGCAGGAGAAAGAGAAGGGAAGGCAGGCCAGTGGGGGCCACCACCTGCAGGGAAACCGCCAAAGAGGCTCCAAGGAGAACAGCTTGCAAACTCTGGGCTCATCTGACCTCCTCCCCCGTTTTGCAACACCAAGACGGGCGGTGTTGGGGTCAGAGATGTCACCAACATCCCTCAGCGCTCCTGGTCAGCAGTGCCCCAAGGGAGGAGGAGAAGTGGAAGGGCCCGAGGCCCAGAGTCAGAGTCCAAGGTCCTGCTCCCCATCTGTCCCTTATAGGGCGTGACCCTGGGCAAGAAACGAACCCCTCCGAGGCTCCATAACCTGCTCATCTGCAAAGTGGGGTGACTGTGTGGCCTGCCCGGCCTCTGCCTATGGTTAGTTATGGGAGGGCCCCCCTGGGGGGCACTGGGTCCCAGGGCTGCAGATCCCTGTACCTGTTGTACATGTTCCAGAAGAGCTGCAGGTTGGCCTGGTTCACCACGTTCCCAATCTGCTGCCGGTAGCTCTGCACCAACTCCGTGTTGTTCACCAGCTCTTCCTGGGTATGGGGGACAGGTGGGCGTGTGCGGGGGAGCAGACAGAAGGATGCAGGCTCAGAGGGGGCCTGCAGAGGTCACCGCCAGAGCAGCCCTTGCCCTACTTCCAGCAGGGCAGGGGTAGGAGGGTGGGGGAAGGCAGAAGTGGGGCCTTGGAAGGGGAGCAGAGGGGAGGAGCCCCCCATCCCCATCTGTTGGATGCTACAGCATCGTGGAGACAATAATGGAGTGAGACGGGTCAGATGCCAAATATCACCTGCCTGCCTCTTCCTGCCGGGCTGGGAAGGGCAGGAGCCTAAATGCTGAGAATAGACCGAACCAGGTCTTACAGCTATCCGAGGCCCCATGCCATCTCATCCTGCTGCCCCTGATCCTGGGGAGGGCCCCAGGTCTGCAGAAGCTCCGCACCCTTACCTGACTAAAAAGGTGAGACAGCACTGTGTCAGGTAAAGTACTAGTCAGGCCAGAGAGCTGCACGAGAGGGGGGAAGCCTGTGTGAGGGCTGCCCCTCACCGATTACCGATTCCCGCCCCCCACCCCCATCCCACGCCCTACCTCAGGTCATCATGCCCACCTTGGTGGCTGCCCAGTCGATCCAGCCTTTGCCGTTGGGATCAATGTTCATCAGCACCAGCCCCTCCACCAGGTCGGGGAAGATGAGCTGCCATGAGAGGGGAAACAGGGCTGGGCAAGCCAGGGATTGGTACAGGGAGCTCCGACCCTCCCACCTAGAAGATGGCCTGTGAACTTCTGGCCCTGCCTATCTCACAGGTGGTTGTAAAAGTCGGGAGAGCTGGAAGCCTCTGTAAAGTCTTCAAGATGCCGCTGATGACAACTAGCACTGGGCCTGTTCATGTCCAGATGTCCTGCTTGTCGTCCTCCCCACCTCAGACCTTTGACAGTTCTTGTATTTGTTTAGAATGTCTATCACCATTTTCCACCCCTTTTAATGCATTCTTGAAGATGGTGCTATTGCACAACTGAGTATTAAACATCTTAAAATCTTAAACATGTTGTTTCTTTGCTTTTACAGAAAACGAAGCCCTTGTGATATAAATTAAGAAACTGACCTTTTCAAAGACTGGTTTGTGTTAGACATTGTAAAAGAGATTTGCATTTTCTCTTCAACTGTTGGTCCATGTTTTGAGAAAAATGGCACACAACACTGTAACCACATCAAGTGTGGAGTGGCAGGGCCTGGTCTACAGTTAACAAAATGGTTAAGTGCTAAAATGGAAACCGGAGTTGGAAATTCTTGGGCATTTCTTTTGAAGAAGGAAATATTTTAGGCGGGCACAGTGGCTCACGCCTGTACTCCCAGCACTTTGGGAAGCTGAGGTGAGAGGACTGCCTGCGTCTTTGGGTTCAAGAACAGCCTGGGCAACAAGGTGAGACCTTGTCTCTACAATAAATTAAAAAATTAGCTGGGTGTGGTGGCACATGCCTGTGGTTCCAGCTACTTGGAAGGCTGAGGTGGAAGGATCGCCTAAGCCCAGCAGGTTGAGGCTGCGGTGGCCATGAGCATGCCACTACACTCCAGCCTGGATGACAGAGTGAGAGTCTGACTCAAAAAAAAAAACGGAAATGTTTTGAATCCTAAAATATTAGGCTTTTTTGTTTTTAGAGATGAAAAACTTGTGGACTCCTATCAAAATGAAGTTTTTGAAATGTGGCTTCTTTAAACCGCCCAATCTTGATGTAAGTGTAATTTTTTTATTAAAAAATGATTCATGTTTAAATACTATTGTAATTAATGAAGGATTATTCTTGTTTACAACAATCACTCGTATAGTATGTTGCTAATAGAAATTTTGGTTTTGGATAATAGCTTAAACAAGTTATAATTTATAGTCTTTTGAGGAGATATTGGAGAAAGGAATCTCTTATTTAAGAAAGTCAATTTCCTTGAAGAAAAAGAGGGGGTTTTCTATGTGAAGGGGTGGTGGGGGGAGAAGGAAGAGCAGAGCGGGGTTGTCTGGGAGACACCTGCTCTGCAAGGGGTCTGGGGTTCTGGGTGGGGTGGGGAGACTCACTGCAAACTTGGCCAGCACATAGGCTCCGGCTCCCACTCCGATGCCAATCACGTACTTGAACCTGGTGCAGAGCAGGCTGGTCACTCTAGGGCTGGGGGTGCCATTTCCCATAAATGCCATCCAGAGCAGGCCCCGCCACAGCCTGAAGCCCTCAGCTGGAGCCAGGTGGCTCTGTGGTGGTGGTGAGCAGCCTCTGACCCCCAGCACAGGGGCAGGGGCTAGGCGGAGACTCACCCAAAATGCTGCACAACGCTGGGAAGCATGGCAGCCAGTTGCTCCATGGAGGGGAACTGGTACCTGCAGGCAGAGCAGGAAGTCAGGGCCCAGGTGCAGCCTGGCATGCAGAGCTGGGGATGGGGAGGGGGTGTCTGGGTACCTACCCCTGAGGAAACTGTGACGCTCCCACTTGCTGTCCGGGGGCATCCACGTGGCACACCACAAAATGTTTGGTGATCTCCTGCATGTCCTCGAAGTTGAAGAAGGTGTTGAAGCATAGCTTGTCTGCAAAGACACACCTCTCAGCTGTAGCTGAGCAGAGGGGGTGGGGGGTCGGAAGGGAGGCCAGTGGGCCCTGAGAGGGTGGGTAAGGCACAGGTCATCAGCCTCAGGGTCCAGCAGGGAAGTCAGATGACTAAGGCCACAGAGCTGTGAGTGGGATCTACAAGGCCCTGTGGGGAGGGAGGGAGAGCCTCACTGCTCTGGCAGGTTGGAGGCAGAGGAGGGCCAAATGAGGCTGGGAGGACTTACGGTTGAGGCCCACATCATGGTAGGTGAGGATGGCTGGACGGTTTCCCTTGGGGGAGCCCCGGATCACCACGTGCAAAAGGCCGTAGGGCGTCTCAATGTCGTGTTCCTGGAGGGGAGAGACCGCGCCAGACACTCTGGGCAGTCCCCACTCCTGGCTCTTCTGGGGAGCGAGGCAGTGGAGCAGCCTGGGGGCTACTGGACCTGTGGTGGGGTCTCCCACTTGGGGTACCTGTTCTCATCACCCCAGGAAACCCCCAGAGAGGAGAGACCAGATGGAGCACCCTCTCTCAGGGGTGTTCGGCACAGAGACGCAGGAACTGGTCTGTGTGGGAAAGTTCCGGTCCTCTCTGCAAACCGACCAGCGGCTTGTGCAGCCATGGCTGCTGGCCCAGCCCCACCCCTGCCTTGAACTCAGCCCTCAAGGGTCCAGTGAAGCCTCATGACAGCCCCTCCTGGACAGCTCTGCTACCCTACTCCAAACCCCTCTCGCACCCTCAAGGGCTTCTTGCTCCTGAAGGGGAACAGCCTCAACAGCCCTGTCTAGAATCCTCCATAAACACCCCCCCCTACCTGCCAAGCCCAGCTCCTGACCCCCACACTTGCCCCGGCTCCCTCCCCCAGGCTCTTGCTCATGCTGTTCCTTTTACCTTGAATGCCTTCCCTGTGAGCCAGACATCCCTAAGGCCTCCCTTCAGGCAGACAGGGTCAGACCCCCACCCCTAAAGACCTTTGAGCACCTGCTCTGGGACACTCCTGAGCTCACACTCTTGGTTTTGCTGCTCAGGGTCATCAGTTCCTTAGGAAGACCCGGCTCTACCCCTTCCGTGTGACTCTCAGCTGGGCACGTCACTTCCCTGTGCCCGCCACTTCTCTGTGCCCGCAGCCTCTTCCTCCGGGCCCATCTCACAAGAACTCTGTGAGAACTAAGCAAGCTGATGTCTGTGCAACAGTGGAGAGGGTCCCAGAATGGGGGCTGTTGTGCTGGGGCACCCCGGGACTTGAGGATGTGGCCTGCTGGCTGGTCCCTTTGCAAGCTGGTCATTTTTGGCCACCCAACTGGGCAAACTCCAAGAAGTTCTATCAGAGCAGAATAAACAGCCCTGCCCTTTACCACGGGGGCCCTGTGGACAGCAGTGGGTGGCCCAGTGAGTTGGAGGTGGGGCTGAGGTCAGGGACAGGAAGAAAACAGCAAGTATTACCCAAAGGAGAAGGAACCCTATTCCCTGTTCAAAAATAACCCTATTTCCTGCCTCCAACAGGAAAGAGGAGACCTAGTAGCAGGAAACAGCTTTTCAGGGACTGGCCTTATTGGGTTTGGTCTCAGAAGACCACTGTCTAAGCCTGTGTCTCCAGTGGGGACGGCAAAGGTGATAACACTTCTGTTTGGCAGCTCTGTTCATTTCTGTGTGGTCCTCCAGGTAGGCCTGGGTCCATCTAGCCTCTCCCATCAAAGGCCTGTCCTCTCTCAGGACCCATCAGATCAAGGAACGCTTCCTGCTCACTGACCACTGACCAGATACATTTCACGTGTCATCTCATTTGCTCCTCGCATGGATCCAAGCCATAAAGGAGGAAACTTAGGCCAGGAAAGGAGAAAATGACTTGCCCAAGGTCACACTGAGAGTGGGCCAGGTGGGCCCTGCCAGATGCAATCTCAGGGGCCAGGGCTGTGGAGGAAGGCGGCATATTCTAAGGAGGAGATCAAGTTTCTCCCAAGGGACTGCCTGAGCAACTACGCATCCCCCCAGCTGCCTGTCCCATTCTCTCATCTCTGAAGGGTAGGGCTGGGGGCAGGAGGGACTCAGTGTAAGAGCTGCAATGCGCTTCCTGCTGAATAAAGGGCAGTTCTCAACCTGCCGGGCAGGTGTCAGAGTCCAGGGTGGTGTCTTCGAACCCAGACTTCTGCCAGCAGAGAGGTGTCTGTCTTCCGCTGCAGAGGAGGCCTTGTCTCTCCCTTCCTAGCCCTGGTGTGGCTGTCCCTGTCCTCATCCCCCAGTGGTAGTAATTAGCCCTGCAGGGCTCATCCTACTAAGGCTCAGCTCCCAGGCAGGAAGGGCCTGGCATGCGCCAACCCTCGGGTGTCAGCAGGGTTATCTATCCCCAGGCTCAGTGACCTTGGCTGAACCCTCCTGCTGACCTCTCTTGGGCCTCCACCAACCCTTGAGGGGAGCGCAGACTCAGCTCAGGATGATAGAAGTCGAGCATCCTCATCCCTCTGGGTGCTGCACAAGGGGGGCGCTCCAAGGGTTGCAGCCAGTTGCGCTCAGAGCCCCCCACCCCTCAGGCCGAGCGTTCCCATTGGCTCTCGGTGACGTCAGAACCCGCCCCACCCCCAGGTGGGTGTAGCGGGAGGCACTGCGGCAGCAGGGGAGGGGGCGCTGACGTCCACTTTCAGTCTGTCAGTCTCCCCTTGCCTGTGACCTTGAGCGCTGCAGAGGACAGAGGGGGGGTGGGGGGGTCTGAGCTGTGTTCCAGTGCCTGTGTGGGGGCTGGTGACGGTTCTGTGATTCTGCCTGTCAACCACGTCAATCATTCAGGAGACAGGGTCTGCATGGGTGGGCAGATGCTGAGCCGTCGCCTCTGCCCTGTGCCAGACGACCCCATGGTCTGGAATCAGCCAGGGCAGGTGCATGGGGGAGGGTCTGCGGGGGGAGGAAGGAAGGACAGGTCTGCCCTTGCTGCTCCCTCCTCGAGAAAGAGCAGTGCAGGGCCTGGGGACCTGCTGCCCCAGGGCAGGAGGAGGCACCCTGGGGCCCACCTGGGATCCTCTATCTCTGCCGCCTCCTGGCTCCAGTGTTTCCTTCCCCCACTTACAAAACAAGGCGCGACGGGCCCCTTCTCCTTCCCTTCCCCACAGGGACCCCCGCCTGAAGACCTTCAGTACTGTTGAGGCTCAGACCTCCCTGCCTCCGCGGTACCCTGCTCAGGCAGCTCCCAGAAAGAGGCTACCTGTCCTCGTAGCACTCTGGGGCAGCCATCAAACAAGCAAGACGACCATCCACACGGACAGGACCCTGCCGGGTACAGACCCCAGACACACTCTATCCCCAGCCTCAGGAACTCAGAGGACACCTCCTCGTCCCCTGGGCTGATGGTCCCGGAGGCGGCAGAAACCGGCTGGGCACATGCTAGCCAGGGACATACAATCAGAAGTCATACACACACGCTCACACGGGTCTACACAGGCAATGCCGACAAGTCAGACATGGCACTGTTTCCTCAGATTTCACCCCTCCCTGCTCCCCCACGCCCTGCCCCGCCCAGCAACTGCCCCCACCGCTCTAAGAACCAGGGAGACCGGAGCCCTCTGGCCTGGCCTCAGTGACTCCCAAGGTGAGGCGAGTGAAGGCGGAGCTGCCACCAGACGAGGGCCGCGGGAGGCGCGACCTCCCTGCGGTAAGTCACAAGGATGCCCGGTCCTCCCTGCCCGCCTCGCTGTCCCCAGAGCCCTCACTCACCCCATCCCAGCACTCCGGCATCTTGCCGACTCGACCGGGAAGGGCGAACAAAGGCCTGAGTCACTTGGGTCCGGAGGAAGGGGGCAGCTCGAGAGGAAGACGCGGCTCCGTGACGGGCGCCGCGCGGTTTATACGCGGCTCCCAGCCCGCCCCGCCGGCCCCGCCTCCCCGCCGGGTTTCTGAGCAGCCGCTGGCTCGCGGGAGCTCCCGGCCCCGGATTGGCTGCTGGGAAACGAGCCCGGCCCCGATTGGCTCCCGCGGCCTGGCTCGCCCAAGCCGGGTCGCTGCTCCTCCCGCCTCGCAGCGCAACATCCTTGATGGTCCCCAGCCCCTGCAGCCCGCCCCCGGCACGCAGGCACATGCCAACGGATGCAGCGGCACACGGGGTCCTGGGAACACAGGCGCCCGGGCCACACACACAGGCTCATCCGCGCCACGGACGCAGGGCCTCTCCAACACGCACACCGACCGGCGAGGCGGGGCAGGACACGCAAGCCCGGCTGGGATGGAGAGAATGAAGGGCCTGAGAGGGCCCCAAGTCCAGCATCCTGAGGACCGGACCTTCAGGCCTGGGATCCCCATCAGGAAGGCCTTGGCCACGTAAGCCTGGGAAGTCGCTGCTTTTTGGAGCAACCTGGGTCACTTCCCTGAGTCAGAAAACGGCTCCTTCTCCACCTACCAAGGATGTTTCTCCCTGGGACAGCCCCCATTCTGCCCACATGGATGCCCGGGGTTTGCCCACACTGCAGAAAAGCAGGGTTCTAGGGCCAGGGGCTCTGGTCAGTCTGAAGGAACATGGATGTGGTGGGGCACACGCCAGCACTGTCCTCCCCAATCCATCCTGCTGCCAGGGGCTCCAGACCACCGAGGAGGAGGGGAGGGACAGGAGGTAGCCTGTTGAAGTTGACATGCCCACCTCCTGCAGACCCACCCTGCCCTCTTTCCCGGAGGCAACCAGTGTGGGGCTTGGCTCCCAGATCTCTGGGGTGGCAGGACCCAAGAGTCACCTCAGGCTCCACGCCCTGTCCTCCTAGGCAGCAGGAGCTCAGTGGTGAGCTAGCCTGAGAAAACAAAAGAGAAGAGGGCCAGACACAGGAGAGCAGAGGAAATAGGCCAGGAGGCAAGCAGAGGAGGGGGCCTGAGGGCTGGGAGAACGGGGGGGAGGGGTGTTGCTAGGCGCTTGTGCCCCCATTCTGTCTTGTTGATGAAGGCACACACACCTCTCACCCTAGCCTGTGCTGACAGCCTGTACACTGGCCGCCTGTCTTCCTGGAAGGTGGCTAGCTCCTTGTCCCCGGGTGCCAGGTGACCTGGCCAACACCTGCCACGCACGCTTCTCCTAGCCATGTCTTCTGCTTTCCTTGCCCATCTCGGACTTCTCACCTTGGAGGCCTAGAGCGCAGTGCTGGACCCTGTGCTTTCCAGGGCAGCAGGGATGTGAAACGGGGCATCCCTGGCCCCTCACCTCTTGGCCGTGCTCCCTATTCTTGCAGCCACGGTGGCACAGGAAGAGGCTCAGACAACTGAGACAGTCTGCAGAGCCACAGCCCTGCCCTTTGCTCTGCCCACAAAGTCCTCCCATCTTCCCCACAGTTCCTACCCTACCCTATCCTATGCCCACTCCAGCCTTCAACCTCTCGCCCTTGGACCCAGTGACAAGCTCACCTGTGATGCTGCCCCCTCAAGCTACTGTCCCCATTTCTGCAGAGCTCACTAGTTGCAAACACACAGATCTGGGTTAAAGTCCCTCCAGGGCCTCCACTGGCTGGGTGACCTCAGGCAAGATTTCTTAACCTCTCTGTGCCCCAGGGTTCTCAACTGTAAAACAGGAATTGTGTGCCTTCCTCACAGAGTTGCTAGGAGAATAAGAAAAAAACCACCTAAATTGCTCCAGGCCTGGCCCTACCTCTGCCCAGACCCCACAGGAGAGAAATGGGACAATCTGTGTCTCTCTCCAAACTGTTGGCACCTCCCCTGGAGGCTGTGCAGTCATTGTGGCCAGACAAAGCAGGCTCAGGTCTTGCTAGCCACACCCTGGTGCCAGTCATAGCTCTGCTACTTCTTTGTCTGTGACCTTGGGCAAGTCTATCAACCTCTCTGAGCCTGCATATTTAAATGGAAGAAACAGCATGCTACTGCACAGATAGTCACAAGGATGATGCATAGAATCCTCAAAAACCTGTGAGAGAGGATGCGGAAATGGAGGCGCAGAGAGAACAGGTCATTTTCCTACTCAGCTTGTAAGAAGTGGCACTTACCAGCTTCTCCTCTTCTCACCAACAAGAATAGTGAACACCTGCCGGGTGCACTGGTTCAAGTCTGTAATCCCAGCATTTTGGAAGGCCGAGGCAAGAGGACTGCCCAAGCTCAAGGGGTTGGAGACCAGCCTGGGCAACTTGGCGAGACCTCGTCTCTACAAAAATTCAAAAAATTAGCTGGGCGTGGTAGCGTACACCTGTAGTTCCTTCTTCTCAGAAGGCTGAGGTGGAAGGATTGCCAGAGCCCAGCAGGTCAAGGCTGCGGTGGCTGTGCATATGCCACTGCACTCCAGCCTGAGTGACAGAGTGAGACCCGACTCAAAAAAAAAAAAAAAAAAAAAGAGAAGCGGACACTGATATTAAAATGTCTCCCACGTGCCAGGCTCTATTCACGCATTTTATACATGCTACCTCATTTTATCCCTTTTAAAAAATAGTTTTTCCTTAAACTGTGAAAAGCTTCATGCATGTGCATGTCATCCTTGCGCAGGGGCCATGACAGTCTTCTCTGAATGGTTCCAGTTTGGTACGTGTGCTGCTAAAGCAAGCACTCATCTTATCCTCTTAATTACCCACTTTGGGGCAAATGAGGCACAGAGAGGTTTGGTAACCTGTCCAGCATCACACAGCTAGGCTCCAACTCCACACTCTCGTCAGTCAGCCAAGTGAGTGCTGAGCCTGTAGCACTGTCACCTCATAAGCATTTGGCAGGAGGGGGTCCTTGCTTCCTGTCTCACTGTGAAGATGAGGTGCCCAAGTGCAATGACTTGTGCTGGAGGGCACTTAAGTGGTAGGGCCAGGACCTGGAACTAGGTCTACCTGGCTCTCACTGCTCCCTCTGCCATGCTACCTCCCCCACTGGCTGGCCCCACTGAGGCAAGGGGGGCCTGAGTCACTTGGGTCCAGAGGAAGGGGGCAGCTCAAGAGGAAGACACGGCTCTGTGACAGGGCACCGCTGGGTTTATATGCGGCTCCCAGCCCGCCCCGCCAGCCCCGCCGGCCCCGCCTCCCCGCAGAGGCTTTAGCCCAGATAATGACCATCCTCGTGGCTGCTTTTCTAAAACAAAGCAGCTGACTCCACACAGTGTGACCGGAGTGGACAGGAAGGTGCCTTTTAACACAACCTGCCCTTTACCAAGTGAAGGATCTTGAGAACCAGAGTCCTATACATTGTGGACAGCTGCCCTGGAATGTGCCCTGTGACTCAGGCTGCTGCTCAGAGGGTTTAGTGGGCAGAGAGGCAGCTTTGCAGAAGCAGCTGGGCACCCAAAGGTGTGGCGGTGTGTCCTCCATGAACCCAGGATTCTCCTCTCTGCCATGGGTGTGTGTTGGGGGCTGATCATCTGTGCCGCTGGCCTTGGCCTCCCCCATCGTGGGGCCAGTGTCCAGGGCTTCATTTGGTCAACCCCCTCCTCCAGAGCCTCTTTGTCCACATATTTCCACCTCATTCAAAGAATAGAGGACAGAGAGATCCCCTTTGCATGTCTGCTCTAATCTCCTGTTCCTTCCCACCAGCCTGGGCCACCTCTGGCCACCCCCCACTCCCCACCACCTCTCTTCCTGGGCTCCCACTCATTCCCCATTGCCAGAATCCCATCTCCTCCAGGGCTTGTGTGTGGAGATGGCACTCCCGGGAAATCTGAGCTCGTGCACACTGACTCCCTGAAACCTCCCCCTGTTCTTGAAGTGGTGCGTGAGTGACTGGTGGACAGACCCCCAGATCCTCACCGGTAGATCAGCTCACACTTGGGGAGGAGCCAGTGGGCAGCCCCATCTTCTGCGTCACCCAGCCATGCAGACCACGAGGCCGGCGCTGTCACGCGGCTTAGAGACTGACCCAAATCCAGGTCAGGCCTAGACAGGCGAGCTGGC
>NW_007253950.1:143793-173416 GCF_000164805.1 Carlito syrichta
GCGGGGGGGGGGGGGGGGGGGGGTGGTTCCACCTTGCCGGGAGGAAGGGTCTGATTTTGTTCAGTATGGCCAGTGGGGCCCTGGAGCCTGGCGAGGCGCCCTTGTGTCTGCTGCCAGACATTTTCCAAGACCCGGAAATACACAGTCACCATGGGACTCAGAGGGGAGAAACGGCTGGCCAAGTGAGCAGCATCGTCATGTGGAGGGATGAAAACAAAGGGCACTTTCAGTTTTCACAGAGAACCTGGCATCAACCAAAGAGGACGTGGTTGTCCTGGTAACAGCTGCCATGGAAACAGGAGCTATTTTGGAGCCTCAACCTGGCTTTCATTGGAGGAAAATGCTGATTCAGATGACAACATCCCTCACTCCCTTCCCCATCCTCAATCCCCCCAGGGGCCCCCTTCCCTTCCCTGCTGTCCTGCTCACAAGGGAGGACCAGACCACATCCTGCCCGGGCCTCTCTCCATTGGACAGGGGGAAGGCAGAGTCACTGTAAGCTGGGGGTGGTCCTGGTGGCTCCAGGCAGGGGGCTGGGACCCTCCTCTGGGACCTGGCTGGGTGGGGCATGGGGTCAGCCAGTCGTGGGTCTCGCATCGCTGGAGGGTGAACTTTGACCTACCTTCCAGTCTGTGTCCACAGCCAAGAGGAAAGCATCGGAGTTCTCCTATGGGAAGTCAAAAGGAGAGGGTGACATGTCAGTCCCCAGCAGGCCTGGGGGGCCCATGGGGCTCTGACTTGAGCAGATTCCATTTCTGTTCCCCAGTCTACCTTAATGTGAACAGAAGTGACCAAAGACTTGCCCAGTGCCAGGTATCTGGCTGTCAAATACTGGACAGATACTAAGCTTATTCACTTCAGATGTGAAGATTTCCATTTTACAGGTGAGAAGGGCGAGGCTCAGAGAGTCTGAGTCAGAGGGCTAGAAAGTGGTAGAATCCCTGATTCCAGGTCCTTGCTATTGGTCACTTTGCCCTTCTGCTCTGGTAGGATTTTTTTTTTTCTTTTTAAATATAAAGATGTTTTGCTCTGTTGCCCAGGCTGGAGTGGAGTGGCACAATCTTAGCTCACTGCAGCCTTGAGTTCTTGGGTTCAAGCAATCTTCCTATTTCAATCTCCCAAGTAGAAAAGATTACAGATTTGAGCCACTGTGCCTGGCTATTTTTTTTTTAATTATTTTATTTTATTTTTTATTTTTTATTTATTTTTATTTTTTGCACTGGAGTGCAGTGGCACGCTCACGGCCACAAGAGCCTTGACCTGCTGTGCTCAGGCGAACCTTCCACCTCAACCTTCCAAGTAGCTGCAACGACAGACAGGCACCACCATGTCCAGCAGCTTTGTTGATTTACTGTAGAGACAAGGTCCCGCCATGTTGCCCGGGCTGGTCTCGAACCTGTGGGTTCAGGCAATCCTCTCGCCTCAGCTTCCCAAAGTGCTGGGATTATAAGCGTGAGCCACCGCGCCTGGCTTAAAAAATTATTTTAGAGAGGAGGGTTTCACCATTGTTGCGTAGACTGGTCTCGAACTGCCGGCTCAAGTGATCCTCCTGCCTCAGTCTCCCAGCCCCCAGACATTTTTCATGGTCTGACCATGAGGGCACAAGGACAGAGGCAGGGGAGGGAGGGAGAGGTGGGTATGACCATCACACCCCCTTAAGAGCCAGTGAAGCTGAGGCCCACACATTGAGGAGGAATGAGGAACCTTTTTTTTTTTTGTGAGTTGGAGTCTCACTCTGTCACCCAGACTGGAGTGTAGTGGCCGCTCCCGGCCACCGCAGCCTCGACCTGCTGGGCTCCGGCAATCCTTCCGCCTCAGCCTTCCAAGTAGCCGGAACTACAGGCGTGCGTTACCACGCCTGGCTGATTTTTTGATTTATTGTAGAGATGAGGTCTCGCTGCCCAGGCAGGTCTCGAACCTGCGGGCTCAGGCAATCCACTCACCTCAGCCTCCCAAAGGCGCGGGATTACAGGCTGAGCCACCGAGCCCGGCTCAAGGAACCTTTTTTAACCCATACAAAGGCACTGTGGTGGCAGCTGCTCCCCTCTTCCAGACATGCTGCTTTGCAATCTCCTGTCACCAGGGCTCACTTCACACGGAACAATGCACACTTGGGTTAGTGCTTGTTCTACCCACTGGGTGGCAGGTGCCTCGAGGGCAGGGCCCCGTGGGGCTGTGCTCTCTCCACTCAGGTCTGAATGAACACGCTGCCTGCACAAATGAGGGGACCAAGGCTCAGAATGCAACATGGGTTACGAGGCTGCACGGATGGAGAGGGGTGAACCCTGTGTCTGAGTCGCCAGCTCTCCCTGAGACCCAGTGGCCCCCAGACACTCTGCGCTGAGGACTGGCCTGGCCGCGTGACTCGCCCTCTCTGGGTCCCCGGGAAAGAAACCTAGAGGGGACCGGCACATGTCCAGGTCAAGCACAACCCACAGGCCCTGCTTTGCCTTCCACTGCATCTGTCTAGAAACCTCTCTGCTCCCCTCTGCCAGGCTGTGGGTTCCGGGCAGGTGAGCCACAGTATGTGTGCGAGGATTAAATGAGAAGCAATGCTGCCTATCGCGCCACCCTGCATTCCTGCACTGGACTCCATGTGCTGTTGATCCCCCGCTTAGAAATGGGATGCTACGGAGGGGAACAAGAGAAGGAGTGGGCTACAGTGCACAAAGAAGAAACGACCCCAAATCACCTGAGTGGAAAGGAGAAGAATGGAACTGGCACTTCTGACGTTTTTCTCAAAATAAGGAGAAGTTCTGCCTGCATGCTGGTGGGCAGGGGTGGTGGAGGAAATCAGAGGGCACTAGGGCTTCCCATGCCTAACGAGGAGAGACAGGCCTTGGGCCGCCCGTGGCCAGCCCTCCCTTACTGGTTCACCCAAGGCCTGTGGGCTCTGCATGGGGGAGGGGGAAGAGGACAAGGGCTGGGGGCTGGTTATTGATGGATCCTATCACCCTGAGACCTTGCACATGGGGTGGGGGGCGGGAGATTTTATATATGCGAGACCTGAGGAGGGAATTATTTCAGAGGAGAAGGGGGAGGCAGTTCTACTGTAAAGTCGGAGAAAAAAGATGAGGCAGGCTGGGGGCATGGTGGCTCAAGTCTATAATCCCAGCACTCTAGGAGGCAGAGGTGAACGGACTGCTTGAATCCAAGATTGGAAACCAGTCTGGACAACATAGTGAGACCTCATCTCTACAAAAAATAAAAATAAAAAATGTCTAAATTAGCCAGGTGTGGTGGTGTGCAACTGTAGTCTCAGTCTCTAGGAATACTGAGGTGGAAGGAGCTCTTGAGCTCAGGAGGTCAAGGCTGCCATGAGCTGTTATCATGGTGATCGTGTCACTGAACTCCAGCCTGGGGAACAGAGACTCCGACTCAGAAAAAAAAATAAGATGAGGCAGATCATGGCGGTGTGTGCTGTGCACTCTCTAGGTACAGAGGGGCTCCAGGAGATGAAGAAGGAGGTACAGGACCAAAAAGCCAAGACACAGCAGGAAGAACAGCCAATTCGGGGGCCCCTGAGGTCCTGTGGGAGCTGAGTAAGCACCCAGAGGAAAACAGGCGGGAGGGAGGGCCCAGCCGAGAGGAGGTGGAAAGGCCCAGGAGTGATGTGTGGGAGACGGGAACGGGGGACACAGGCACTGGGAGAGCCAGAAGCAGTTCTCCCACGGACATGCCAGACATTCAAGTCTCCAAAGGCAAGCCAGTCCCCAGCAGCGGGTGGGTGACTTGTGGGTAAACGTGTGAACATATTCACTTCTCCCTGGACTCAAAGAATTTGCACCTGGCAAACCGCAGAAGATTTAAAAAGTGAAAACGGAGCTGGGTGTAGTGGCTCCTGATTATAATCCCAGCACTCTGGGAGGCTGCTTGAGCCCAGGAGTTTGAGGCTGCCATGAGTTCTAATCGTGTCACCGCACTCCAGGCTGGGAGAAAGAGCAAGACTCCATCTCTAAAAAATAAGTAAATAATAAAACCAAACACAAAAGTGAAAAAGGACAGACACTTGAAAAGGGAATTCTGCCTGTGAGAGTCCCAGCCCGCCAGAATAGCTCTTGAGGGCAGAGAGGGGGCAGGACGGCACCGAAGCGTCATGCTGCCAGCACCCAGGAGGTTGTTTGGGGTGTGGAGTTGGGGCTTTGAAGGCACCTTTGGAAAAAGCAGAAGTGTCCAGGCCCACAGCACGGGCTTTGTGGCGACTCAAGACAGGAGAGAAGCCTCCACGGGAGACTGAAACGCAGACCTTCACACAGGGGTGGGGACATCTTGGTGGTACATTCTGGTCCTGGCAGTGGGTGGGATGGAGTGAGACAGCAACTGTAGCGGAGCCAGGCCACCCGGTGGGAGGGGAGGGGAGGGCACGAGCAGGTGGGAGTGTGTTCACTGAGTCAGGGAGGGAGGGGCAGCAAGGGGCTGGGCCAGACTGGGCAGAGAAGGGTACAGGGCGTCTCTCCGGGTGGGGGGATAGAAGAGACAGACAGAGGAGGGGTCAGGTCCAGATGCCCTCAGCTTTCCCCACCGTGCCTGGTCTGGGCCCTCAGCTCTAGCCACTGGGGGCTGGTCTGGGGCACAGAGGCATGCCTCCACCAGCAGGCAGCACCTCCTGTGGCCGTCCTGCAACCGGCACACTTGTGACAGGATGCAGGGGTCCCTGAGGGCCACCGACCGCCCTGTGAAAACTTCACAAGAGGGCTCTGCTCACATGCCTCAAGACACATGTGGGCGGGTATGGGGAGGAGGGACTTTTCAGAAAGTTCTCAGAAACTTCTTTCTTCTGAGCCATATCACAGTCTGGGGCTCCCACTCAACCCATGTCTTTGCTGAGGGCCTACTGTGTGCGGTGCTGGGTGCCAGGGAGACCTGGGTACAAAACAGAACTGATCTCTGCTCCAGGAGCCTGTGGTGGCAGGGCCAGAGCGTTTGGGGATAACAACGTAGATATGGTTTTTAATTTATTGTAGAGACAAGGTCTTGCCAAGTTGCCCAGGCTGGTCTCAAACCCTCGGGCTCAGGCAATCCTCTTGCCTCTGTCTCTCACGTCTGCTGGGATAACAGGTGTGAGCCACTGCACCAGGCCTTGGGATGAAAATATTAGACCCAGTGGTCAGAGAAGGCCTCTCCGAGGAGAGGGCATTTGAGCAGAGGCCTGAATTAAAACAAGGAGGGCATCAGTCACGTACATTTCTGGACTAGTGTATCCCGGGGATATGGTTGGCACATTCAAGGAGGCTGGAGAGGAATGAACCCAGGGAAGGCTTGGGAGACAGGGTACCCAAGTTCAGATCGCAGGGCCCCACCTCTGAGTGAGATGGCAGCGGGGAGGCTCATCAAGCAGAGAAGTGACATGATGCATTTTTAAAAGGGTTGTACGGAGAAAAGGCAAAACCAAAACGACCAGTGAGGAGGCTCCTGCAAGCAACCCATCCGTCGTCTGGGTGGGGAGACAGAAGAAGGGCCCCCACCTGGGAAAACTCTTCCTCCATCAGTCTCTTATCAGTCTTTTCGGGAGGTTTTAGCTCCCTGCCTCCCTGGACACCCATCTCCATGCAACCCCTTGGCAGCACTGTTTGGACTAGGGAGCGAGTGAGCTTAAGAATAAAAGGCCTTGGACTGCCTGAGCCTGCGGGTTCAAGGCCTGCCTGGGCAGCGAGACCTCATCTCTACAATAAATCAAAAGACCAGCCGGGCGTGGTAGCGCACGCCTGTAATTCCGGCTACTGGGAAGGCTGAGGCGGAAGGATTGCCGGAGCCCAGCAGCTCGAGGCTGCGGTGGCCGGGAGCGGCCACTGCACTCCAGTCTGGGCGACCGAGTGAGACTCCAACTCAAAAAAAAAAAAAAAAAGAATAAAAGGCCTTCAAAGCACGCAGCTCGCCAGCTCACCCCTGATAGCTGCCCTCACGGATCACAAGGCTTATCGGCTAGCTCAAGGCTTGGTTTTACGATTTAGATTGCATCCTTCTGGGGCAGGACTGTGGCCCCAGGTGTTTGGATCCCCCAGGGCCCTGGCTAGTCGCCGGGTCCCAAAACATGCTGCTCAGTGGTTCCTGGGCTCTCCTCCTTGTGGCAGGAGGTGGGGGAGGCAGGGCGGAAGGTTTGAGGGGAGGGGATCCCAGCTTCCCCATCTGTAAATGAGGGGACCTCGGCAGCATAATCAGCAAGGATCCCCAGGCCTCATGCCCAGGGACCCACTGAGTAGGGGACCCACACTTCTCCGTGCAAATTGTTTATGTCACAGTGTCCAGTACGGTGGCACCGGGAGAGAGGAAGAGGGAACATGGACAGGGTGTTGCTCCAACAAGGAAGCGTGGGGTGGATAACACTCTAACATCTGGTCCCTGACAGAGGGGCCTTTGGGATAAAATTATAACCTCTGAGTGCCTCTGTTTCACTGCCCCTGGCAGTGCTGTTGGTAGGACCTGTCCTGCTATAGCCCAGAGGCTTGTGAGGTAGACAAGGTCCCACAGATGGAGGAGCACTGTTTCCTGCTGGAGGCAGCATGACCCCTTGGGGCTCACGGGCCATCTAGAACCGGGGGATGAGTACAGCCTCATTCCCCACTAGCTGTGTGACCTTGGCCAAGTGGGTTCACCTTTCTGTAACTGTTTTCTCATCATTAAAATAGGGATAACTCTCCTGCGGCGCCTTCAACCTCAAAGGCAGCTGAAGGCACACTGAGGCAGACTGGGTCTCGGTCTCCTGGGCACGCAAGCCGCCTGGGAACTCTCCCAAGGCGGCGGCAGGGCTCCGCAGGGTGGTTGGCCCCGGGGAGGGTCAGCTCTCTACCACCGTCTGTGCTGCAGGAAAGGCGCGCGGCTTCCCCTTCTGGCCACAAGGTGGCGCGCTCGGCACCAGGACCTCGAAGGGGCGACTCACCAGCTCGGTTGCGTCCTGGCCCCGGAGCAGCGGCTTCTCCTCCGGGAATCGCAGCTCCTGCAGGCCTGCCATGGTCACGTCGTGGAGCAGGAGGCCTAGGGAAGGAGGGCGAGGTTGGGGCCTGCTGTCGTGGAGACGCCTGGGCCCTGTTCTGAATTTCTCGGGGGCGGGGGGAAAATGACAGCACACGCCAGAGCTGAGGGGAGCATCAGGGGCCATGCTGGCCCGTCCCCCGCGCCCTGAGCGCTTCCCCCAGAGCATCCAGGGCCCCAAGGTATCCGCAAGACCGGCCTGTATCCGCAAGACCGGCCTGTTTGGCTCAGGGGATGCCATTACATTAATAGTATTTACTCTTAAAAGTTAAAACAGGTTTCAAAAAAAATAAAAAATCAACACACGGTGATCCCTAAAACAAGCAAAATTCTGCATTTATTGGGAAGCCAGAGGAGCACATGTAGGGAGGCCAAACTAAAGCTCAGAAGCAGACAAAAGCCCCCTGTGCAGCTCTCCCAGTGTCCCAAGTGAACGGTGGCGTTTTAGAGGACAGAGAGGCTGGAGAGGAACAGAACTGGGGACTCCCCTGAGGGCTTGAAGGACAAGCCTGGTGATCATGGCCCTGGGAAGGAAAGAGGGGGATACCAGCGGTGTGGCAGAGTGGTGTTGAAGGACGGGTGCCAATCACAACAGGCCACTGGCAGCATGCATGGGTGTGTGTGTGCACGCACGCATGTGTGTGTAGGAGCCAGCCATGGCGGAAGGAAGACAGAGGGCCCAGACCTCATAACTCTTTTTTCCTTTTTTTAGAGAGACAGGGTCTTGCTCTGTTGCCTAGGTACTGTTGTAGCTCACTGCAGCCTCAAACTCCTGGCCTCAAGTGATCCTTCCACCTCGAACTCCCAAGTGCTGGGATTACAGGTGTGAGTCACTGCATCCAGCCAGCCCCACAATTCTTCAGGGACTGGCGCCACCATCCCTCACTTGGATTTCAGGATGACACAGATTAGAATGCACCCAGAGAAAAACTAGCCAAGGATATGATCTGGAAATTCATAAAAGAATTAAAATTGGCAAATAAATGCATGGAAAAATATTCAATCTCACTAGAAGTTAAATAAATTCAAATTAAAATATAGTGGTTTTTTTTTTTCCAATTGCATTGGCAAAGTGCAGTGTTAGCAAAGACGTACTGAAACTGGTACTTTCTTCGATTGCTTGTGGGTGTCTAAATGGATATATCTTTCTGGAGGGCAGGTTTGTAAATGAATTAAAATTATTTAAAAGATTCACAATTTTGGACTCAGCAATTCCTCTGCTGGAAGAAATTTCCTAAGGAAACCAGAGATAGCAACTAATGATTTACTTGCAAGAATGTTCACCCCAGTGCCATTTAAAATAGAGAAAAACTGGAGGAAAAAAATGACCACCAACAGGGCATTAGATAAATGGTGAGTCGATAACCAGTGAGAGATTATTTAATAAAATGAGAAAATGCCTATGTTATAGTAAATGGAAAAACAGTTAAAAAAGAAATACGCAATGCTATCCCATGTATGAGACATACAAATAGTCCTACGAAAAAAAAAGTATGGAAGGCTGCCCATGAAAAAGTTCACAGAGACTCTCCTCCTGGGTGGAGGACTGAATTTTGGGCTCTACAATCTGAAGTCAGGAAAAAAATCTTCCTAAAAAGTTATTTGGTTGAAGACCTGTAATAATTTCTTGTTCTTGCAAAGTATTTCACAGTTCACAAAGTATTTTCTTGTGCTATATTATTTTACCCTGACGGGAACTTAAGATGAGGAAACCAAGTTAATAAAAGAGGTTCCATTGCTTGCCCAGATAGGGCTAGGACTGGAACCCTAGTCCAGCGCTCAGTGCTTATTCTATAACACTGTGTCCGCCTAACCTGGAAGGATAGATTCCTTCCTTCCCCCCTTTCCTCCCTTCCCTCCTTCTTCCTTCCTTCCCTTTTCTTTCCTTCTTTTCCTCCCTTCCTCCATCCCTCCCTCTCTTTCCAACTCTATTTTGAACATTTTTACTTCTGAGCCACGATGGAAACAATATTTCTAGCCTCCCTTAAGGGTAAAGCCCTGAGACTTTCCCTTCTGCCCTGAAAGACTGACAGTGCCCACAGCTGGTCAGTCAGAAGATACCCACCCACCTCACCCCCTACCCTTGACTTCTCCCTAGGCTGGCCCAGTGACAGAAGATGACTCAAGGGCAAAGTGTCTCGGGTAGCAGAGCTGCTGTCATGAGACCTGGTGGCAGTTCTGGACTTTCCCTAGGTTTCCTTTTCTCCTTGAAGCAAGAAGCATCGGCCCTCGGGAGTCTTACAAGGATAGCGCCTTGTGAATGAGTGGAGGTGGAGGGCCCTGCTGGACTCTAGTTTGGGGTTCACAGGTGCTGCAGCTGGCCTGGGAGCTGCTGGTCACCTAGGTCCCATGGAAGTCCCAGCGAGGGCCGCAGAGCCTCCTGGGAGCTCTCAGCCTCTGCAGAGCAGGCCAGGCAAGGAGGCTCTTGCCTGCCCAGGTCCTGGGTCCCTGTACATCGTGCCACGCCAAAGCTCTGGTTCCCGGTGGTTTCCGAGGAAACTAGTTGACACAATGCAGATGGGCTGTATTTTTAGAAAGGCATCCTCTCTGCTCTCCCCCTCCTGTTTCCCTGCCATCTCTTCTGATGTGTGCACACCCATCCGTCCATCTGGGTGGGGAGACGGAAGAAGGGACCCCACCACGGAAAACTCTCCCTCCATTAGTCTCTTGTCAGTCTTTGAGGGTGGTTTTAACTGCCTGGCTCCCTGGACACCCATCTCAGTGCAACCCCTCGGGAGCACTGGGGTGTCCCCGCCCTCCCCCAGGCCTGTTATGAAACCACCCTGGAGACCATCTTCCCCAAGGACAATGCTATTAAAAGGGCTGAGAGTGGGCAGTGCAGGGACAGATGGCCTGTGGTGGAGGAAGTAGCAGGGAGGGGGGCAGGGAGAGACCTTATCATCCAGAGACCCAGTAATATCTCAGCCCATGGAAAAGAGCCCAGGGCTTGGCAGGGAGTTGCAGGGCTCCAGGACACAGAGGCCACAGCAGAGAAGTTCCTTCTGAAGAAAGTTTTGACTTTTTAAAAAAACAAGCAGCTAGGTGATACGTTACAAGAAAAAGAATCCTATTAACAAAGTAAATAGCAGGGGGCTGGTGGTCCCTAGGGGTCTATGAAGTAGGCAGTGATGGCTCTTTCTACCATTTTTCTTTCTCTTCTTTTTCTTCTTCTTCTCCCTCTCCCTCTCCCTCTGCCTTTCCTTCTCCTTCTTCTTTTTTTCTTTTTGTTATTTAAGAGATAAGGTTTTGCTATGTTGCTCAGATTAGTCGTGAACTCCTGGGCTCAGGCAATCCTCTTGTCTCAGCCTCCCAAAGTGCTGGGATTACAAGTGTGAGCCAGGGCGCCCAGCCCCGTTTTTCTTCTTGATCCCTTATTTCCTCATGGGAACAAGAAGCCAAAAACACCAAATGGGCCTGGGATGAATCCCAACCCTTCTATGTATCAGCATTAAGGCTGGGAGTCATCGAAACCAAGGCCAACAGTTCTGTCACTCACTGCCCAGCTGTCTTCTGGGTACATCATGTAAAGTCTCACTTATTTGCAAAATGGGAGCATTAGCCTTCCTCTGCCCACCTCAGAAAGGTCTGAAGAGCAACAGAGGCATACATATAAAATGGTTTTTTTTAAAAAAAGAGACAAGGTCTCGGTCTTTTGCCCAGACTGGTCTTGAACTCCTGGCCTCAAGTGATCCTCTTGTCTTGGCCTCTCAAAGTGCTGAGATGATAGGTGTGAGCCACTACACCTGGCCAAAATGGCTTTTAAATGGAAGATTTGTATACATATTTGAATGAAACAAAAATAACTTAACATAGGTGATCAAGGTCTTTCTAACCTTTCTCTGCCTACTTAAGACAACTCTGGAGTTTCTCTTTCTCCTGTTCCTGTTAGAGGGATTCAACCTGCTGGCAGAGAGGCTCAGCTAATGTACACAGGAAAGGAATGGGACAGAAGTGAGGGAGAGGAAACACAGCCCCTTTGGGTGAGGGACAGAGATGTATGAGACGTCCCTTGGGGTAAAAGAGCATTGGGGGGTGTTGAAAGGGGCTCCTGAGCTGGGCTAATATGGCTGGATTCTTTAAGAGAAATGGAGACCCCTGTCGCCAACGAATACAAACATTAACTCCAGATGGATTTTTTTAAAAAAAGAGGAACTGCATTTCATTTTAGCTCCTTCTCAGTGCTGATGTGTGCTTCTGTGAAGGTGATTCTATGCTGAAACCCAAGTCATGTGAACACTCAGATTTATCAGGGATAAAAATGTCAGTGATGACTATGGTTATTCCTCAAACTATCCAATATATTGATCAGCAGGAGTTACACATCCCACAGAAGAAGACAATTGTTGAATGTGGGGGAGCCACCCAGTGGTAGGGGACGGTAGGGGATATTTGGAAATACACAGGATTTGTGGTGGTCTCAGCGACTAGAGGGTGCCACCCCCATATCATGCCCAGGGGCCACGGGCGAGAAGGGGAAGCACTCCCCACCCAAAACACTGTGGCTGTCCCCGTGAGAAACATGGCAAGACATGCACAGAGTACGTGAGGAGTATATTCCAAAGAAGCCAGACAGATGAGCCAGGCCTACAGGACAGGGAGAGACAGAATGAGAAGAGCAGAGGCAGGTCTGTGGAATGGCTTGTGTTCTTTCAACTGCAAGCATGAAGGGGACCCTGACAGGTCAGAGTCAAGGTCAGGCCCAAGCTGCCTTGAGTATGCCCCACACCTGACAGTTATTAGGTCCCATGATTACGAGAAAAGCCTCAAACAAATGAAATCAGACACAACAGGACCCGGGCAGCTCCAACTTGGGGGAGGGGGATGCCAAGGGAGAGCCTGGGGGAGAGGTCTGCGCTGCAGGTAAAGAATGAGGTGACAAAGAGGGAGCATGTGACTCACATCCAAGTCTGTCCATCCAAACACCCTTCCAGACACTATCGGCCTGGTCCCCTCGTCTAGGGCAGGTGTCAGGGCTCAGTGATACATGGGGTACCCACTACCCAACACAGCACCAGCAACTGGTTGGAAAAGATGCCCAGAAACCTGGGAGCCCAGAAATTGAGGAATCACCTTCCAAGTGCACGATACAGAAGATCTGAGGCTATCCAAGGAGATGGCCCCTCGTATTCTTCTCCCTGCCCCCATCCTGACATCAGAGGTGGAGCAGTACTGAGGGCAGGGTTGGGATGGGGTCTAGACCTTCCTTCAGCATCACCACTTCACAAATGAGGAGGGAAAAGACACAGAAAGGAGTGATGAAGCAAATCCTCCTGTTGCAGATTCACGTACGAAACCCAAAGCCTGTGCTCTCACCCCACCCTGTGTGTATTCTGCCTCCCTGGGAAAGTGGTTGGACAGGAGAATGGAGGCATGCAAATTTTTCTTTCTTCCAGCCCAGGCTCCATGTCCTTTCTCTAGTTACAGCTCCCTGATTTATGCCCAGCCTGAACCAGGTCAGTACTTCTGCCTTTTTCTTGGGTGCCTATGAATTCCTATACCACCCCACCCCCACCATTCACTGCCATCCAGCACATTCCCACTGTCTCATGGTAGCCATATTCGAATTCTCACACTCAGAGCTCAAGACCCCAGCTGACTTGGCAGCACATCCCACCATGGAAAGCATGTGCCTTTTTGTTCCTGCTGTTTTCTCTGTCTGAGATGCCTTTCCCATCGTGTCAATAGTAACAACAGTAACAATAACTACAACGTTACCGTTACTGAGTGTTTACTATGTTCCAGGCACTGTTTAACATTGTATGTATAAATTCATTCCCTGCTCCTCCACCTCCTCTCAGAGGTAGGTACAATTATTGTCTTCATTTTGTTTTTGAGGAAGTGAAGCCCAAAAGGTAAAATAACCAGCCCAACGTCTTACAACTGGTGAGGAAACCTGGATTTGAATCCATGATGTCTGGGCTATATCACCCTGAAAAACTATTGATGCATGGATGAATGGTTTAATCTCCCTCCTGTAACGCCCCAGAGAACAGAGATCTTGTGCGTCTGTCCAACCTCATCAACGTCCAAATAAAGGCTTAATAATTGGTGAACTGAGCTGAGGAGACCAGAAATCCTCGAAGTTGACCTGCCTGTGAAGAAGCTATAGGAAGGCACAGAAAGAACATTTTTGTAGCTCAAATGCCACTGTTCCAATGGCATTTATAGACATAAAGAATTCCATTTATGTAAAAATATATATATACACTGAACAGGTACATATATTGGCAATTTAAAAAAATATCCAAATGCACCGCACTAAGGCTTGGCGATCCTTTCAAGAGAGGCCACCATTTGGTAGAATGTTGCTTAACAGGGTTGGCTGGCAAGAATTTGGCCACAATTTTGGAGACTGATGAAGCCTCAGCACATTCCCCACCTTGTGCATTTAATCTGGGTCCTCCCCTCACTCTCAGATCCCACTTGTGTCTCTGGTCTCCCTACTGGGCTTTCCAAAATCCCCTAAAGCAGAATAGACTTAGTGGCTCTCCCATTCTAGGTTCAATAAAGAGAAAGAAAAGACCACAGACTCAAGGAAAAATGGGCGAACTCTGGTACCGGGAGTTCAGAGAAGAACCAACCTGAAAACAGATGAAAAGCATTCACACCAACCCATGAGTCATCGGGTAAATGGAGGCAACATCACCTACTCAAACATCATCTCGGACACTTCTAGAAGACAAAGACTTCTGTCTGGTTCACTTTGACGTCCCCTGTGTCTACGACAGTGCTAGAGACAGAGCAGACAATCGACCACATTTTTGTTCAATGAAATGAGCCAATGAATGAATGAACCATTCTTCACACAGATCATAAACTACCAAATGATGGAAAACATACAGTGCTGGTGAGGTTGTGGGAAAACAGGTACATACTCTCAGAAACCAAAGGTGGAATGGCTGTGGGTTCAACTTCACTTGGAGGGCAACTTGGTAGTTAGTCAAATGCAAATATTTCAACTTTGTCATTCTGCCTCTAGGTATTTATTTTTTTTAAAACACGCCCACGTGTACACTAAGGGGCAGTGCACAAAGATGTTCACTGTGTTCACTGAAGCACTGTGTGAAATAATAAAAACTGAAAACAACCTAAATGAACATCAGGAGAATTATTCAATAAATTATGGGACATCTATACCCTGGAGTACTATATAACTATTAAGAAAATGAGGCAGCTACATTCAAACCGATGGGGAAATTATTCTATCACATGCAGTTAAGAGAAAAAAGTATGTCACAAAATAATGTGTATAAACAATCCCATTTATGTAAAAAAAAATATGCACTGAAAAAGTACATATATTGGCAAACTCAAAGAAAATCCGCAAATGATTCAGGGTCAACTGTCACAATGTTTATCAGTGTATTTCAGTGCATATATGTTTATCTCTAGGGAAGGAAATAGGTTTGGAAGGGTATAAAAGAGAGATATTTTATCCTATACACCCAATTTGATCAAATCTAAGATACTACAGATTATAAGTCACAATGACATTTTATGTATCAACAAGAATTTTTTAAAAAACACAGCCAATTAAATTAAGATATAATACTTTTAACTTGTTATTTTGAAAAAATTTTAGGCTTACAGAAAAATTGCAAAAAACAAACAAAAAATATACTCTTCACCCAACTTCACCAATGTTATCATGCTACAGATCCATAACACAATTAGAGAAACCCAGAAGTAAAACACTGATACGATGCTCTTACGTAAAATACAGACCTTATATAAATTTCACCAGTTTCCTCAATAATGCCTTTTTCTGGATCCAAGACCCAGTCCAGGATGCCACATTGCCTGTCATGAACATGTCTCCGTAGTCTCTTCTAATTGGGACAGTTCTCTTTGTCTTTTATAGCCTTGACACTTTTGAAGCGCACTGGCCACTTAATCTGTAGAATGTCCACAGTCTAGGTTTGTCTGTTGTTCTCTCATGATTATATGTATATTTTGGCAAGAGTACAACAGAAGTGATCTGCCCTTCTCAGTGCATCCTATCAGGGGTACATGGTGTCAAAAGTCTGTCTTATTACTGGGCATGTTAACCTTGATCAGTTGATTAAGATGGTGTCTGCCAGGTCTCCACACTGAAAGTTTCCCTTCGTAACTAATTATCTTTTGGGATGACACCTTGACATTATGCAAACATTCTGTGTCTCATCGTCCTTTGGCCCACTAATTTTAGCAACTATTGATGAAATGACAAATATTACTTTGGTAGTTGACTACTAATACTTTTCTAATAATTTTTTTATTATTTTCCAGGAAAAGGAAGAAGACAATTTTCTATTTCCACTATCCCCTCTAAACTTATTAATTGGAATTATCCTGTAAGAAAAGAGCTGTCCTTTCTCATTTATTTATTTTCATCAGTGTGAACTCATGGATGTTGATTTTATCCTCTGGGTTAGAAGCCAATGTTTATTTATTTCATTGTTCAAACTAAGCCAGATTTGGCCATTGGGAGTTCCCTCAAGTTGGTTCTTGTGTGCTTTCAACATGTACCCATCATTTTTTGAGTAGTATATAATTTTCTAGCCTCATCAGGTGTTCTAAACTCATCTTGGTCAGCGTGTGGTAGCTTGTACCTGTGATCACAGCACTTTGGGAGGCTGAGGCAGAAGGACTGCTTCAGCCTAGGAGTTTGAGACCAGCCTAGGCAACATAGTGGGACCTCATCTCTACAGAAAATCAAAATACTGGCTGGGCTCGGAAGCTCAGCCTGTAATCCCAGCACTTTGGGAGGCCAAGGTGAGTGGATTGCCTGAGCCCACAGGTTCATGACCTGCCTAGGCAACTTGGTGAGAGCTCTTCTCTACAATAAATAAAAAATTAGTCAGGCATGGTAGCGCGCACCTGTAGTTCCGGCTACTTGGAAGGCTGAGGCAGAAGGATCGCCAGAGCCTAGCAGGTCAAGGCTGCAGTGGCTGGGAGCATGCCACTGCACTCCAGTCTGGGTGACCAAGTGAGACTCCAACTCAAAAAAAAATAAAATCAAAACATTAGCCAGGCATGATGGTGTGCACCTGTAGTCCCAGCTACTCAGAAGGCTGAGACAGAAGGATTGCCTAAGCCCTGGAGATTGAGGCTGTGGTGAGCTGTGATCAAGCTACTGCATTCCATCCAACCTGGGTGACAGAGTGAGACTCCCAAGTAAAAAAAAAAAAAATTAACAAATAAAATAAAAATTCATCTTGTACTTTCTCTGCATCAACCCTGGAATCAACCATTTATCCAAGGAGCCTTGGCTTTTAAAATTGAATAATGGCATTTAGAAACCAAGATCTGGGCATTAGGTGTGTCCATTGTTACTGGGGTGTCACTGGCCTAGACCTTCTCAGCTGGCAGAGCTAGAAAATATATGAAGACACTAACACACACACTTGTAAACACACTGTATATACGAGGGAGACCCCCCCCCCAAAAAAAAACCAGAATTCTTTTTTGGAGGGCAGGCCCCTTGCAGTATAGACTTCCCCTGCTGGGTATGTGTTTTAGGAAACCATCAACATCAGTGTACCAGCTACATTGTTGTGAGAGGCTGCATTCAGTTTCAGTGAATTTTTTTTTTGAGATTCTTTCAATGTGTTTGCCCATTTCATGATGGGAGATTTACAGGTGCACCTGTCTACACTGCAAGGAGTGTTCTGGAGTGTTTGACCAAAATGGTATGATCCCTGTGCCCCACCCGCCTTATTCACCCTATCTTGCCCTGAGTGACATTTTTGTTTGTTTCTCCAGATGAGAAAAGTCTTCAAAGGGAAACATTTTGCCAGTGTGGAAGAGGTGAAACAAACAAACAAATGGTAGAAACACTAAAAAGCATCAAAATTGATGAGTTCAAAAACCGTTTTGAGCAGTGGAAAAAGTGTCCTGATAGGGTGTATTGCATCAAACAGAGAGTACTTTGAAGGTAACTGAAGTTTTAACATGTCAGAATAAATACACCATTTTTTATAAACATTTTTGGGGGGTTTCCCTTCATATATTAAAAATCTAGAATTTATACTGATACCTGCAATTGCAACTCAACACCACAGAATTTCTTTTCTTTTTTTTTTTTTTTTTTGAGTTGATGTCTCACTCTCACCCACACTGGAATGCAGTGGCTGCTCCCGGCCACCGTAGCTTCTACCTGCTGAGCTCAGGTGATCATTCCCCCACAGTCTTCCAAGTAGCCAGATCTTCAGGGGCACACTACCACACCCGGCTAATTTTTTGATTTATTGTAGTGATGAGGTATCACCATGTTGCCCAGGCTGGTCTCAAACCCGCGGACTCAGGCAATCCTCTTGTCTTGGTCTCCCAAAGTGCTGGGATTATAGGCTTGAGCCACCACACCCAGTCAAAATTGCTTTATTTGTAATTTTTTTTCTCCAATGGTGACAACCTGGCTTGTATTACCCACAATATTTGTGCTCATTTGTTCCTTCCTAGGATACATAAAAGTAGTGTCACCTGCATGATGAGTTTGTATCATTCAAGTTTTTTTGGACAGACCGAAAGAGCTCTTTTAGACTTAGATCCAGATTACTTAATTAGAGACAGGGTTTCACTCTGTTGCCCAGGCTGGAGTGAAGTGGCATGATCCTGGCTCACTGCACCCTCGGCATCCTGGACTCAAGCAATCTTCCCACTTCAGCCTCCCAAGTAGCTGGCACTACAGACACTTGCCACCACACCTGGCTAATTTTAAAAAATTTCTGTGTATATACGAGGTCCCATTATGCTGCCCAGGCTGGTCTCAAACTCTTGGGCTCATGTGATCCTCCTGTCTTACCCTCCCAAAGTGCTGGGTTCCCAGGCATGAGCCACCACATTTGGCCCCCCATATTTTTTTATTTTTATAGACCCAGGGGTACATACACAGGTGTGTTACATGGATATATTGTGTAGTGGTGGGGTTTGGGTGTCTAGCGTACCCATCACCCAAACAGTGACCACTGCCTCGATAGGGAATTTTTCAACTCTCACCCTCCTCTCTTAGTCTCCCCTTTTAGAGTCTCTAATATTTCCTCTGTATGTTTATGGTACACACTGTTAGCTCCCACTTATAAATGAGAACATATGAGTTGTTTTACTTAGGATAATGGCTTCCAGCTCCATCCATGTGGCTGCAAAAGACATGATTTCATTCTTTTATTTGTTTTTTGTTTGTTTTGAGTTGAGGTCTTTCTCTATCACCCAGGCTGGACCTCCTGGGTTCAGGTGATCCTTCTGCCTCAGCCTCGTAAGTAGCTGAGACTACAGGCACGTACCACCATACCCAGCTATTTTTTATTTTTTGTAAAGACGAGATTTCGCTATATTGCCCAGGCTGGTCTCATACTCCTGGGCTCAAGCAGTCAGTCTGCCTCGAACTCCCAAAGTGCTGGGATTACCAGCGTGAGCCACCGCACCTGGCCAATTTCATTCATTTTTGTGGTTGCGACATTTAGGTTGATTCCATGATTATGTTATTGTGAACAGTGTTATGATAAACATAGGCGTGCAGGTGTCTTTTTGTTAAATCCTGATTTTTATAAAAAAGCATCTATTACTCTTGTGAATTCTCATAAAGAAAAACATAATTGAAATAAATAATTTATGGTCTTTCTAAAACTTCTTCACATTCCAAGTCCGGTGCCTCTGAACCTCTCTGTCTTGGAGTTGATGATGCCCAAGCTAGTTTGCACAATCTGGGTTTCTTTGGCACCAAGAATGTTGGTGATGCAGCATTTCTCAAGAGCATGTCACCCATCTCCAGGAATTCCTTCCAAGCTGCTGACATCCACTCTGCAAATTCTGGTGCTCATGTGCCAGTGAGAACAGCAAAGTCATGATGCCCACGTCACCAACAGACTGTGTGATGCCTCTCGATCTTAGAGATGTTTCAGTATGAATTTTTTTTTTTGAGTTGGAGTCTCACTCTGTCGCCCAGACTGGAGTGCAGTGGCCGCTCCCGGCCACCGCAGCCTCGACCTGCTGGGCTCCGGCGATCCTTCCGCCTCAGCCTTCCAAGTAGCTGGAACTACAGGCAAGTGCTACCACACCCGGCTAATTTTTTAATTTATTTTAGAGATAAGATCTCACCAAGTTGCCCAGTGGGTCTCGAACCCGCGTGCTCAGGCAATCCACTCACTTCAGCCTCCCAAGGCGCGGGATTACAGGCTGAGCCACCAAGCCTGGCTGTTACAGTATGATTAAAAAGATGCATCTTAGGATGGACACACATGGCTCTTTCATAAAGTTGAAGTTGAGACCCAACACCAATGTGTAAACTCTATTTCTCTACACAACATGACTCCAGGTGTTAAACACACACAATAAACCTCAAGCCCCAATGGCAAGGGCAGATGGAACCGGAATCCCCATAACACATTCCATTTGGGCAGGTTCTGTATGGAGGCACTGAAAGAGTTCTACTGTGGTAGAGACAGCGAATTGTCCCCCAATAGCTTCTCCCCTCCTTTCTTAATAATAGATCCCCGCATTTTAGATGGGGAGGTGGATGCTGGGAATAAAGCCTATTGATGATCATGTGATGTTCTGCCTGTGAGCTGTAACTGGAAGCATGGGACTTTGGGGTAGTGTTCTTAAAAGAGGAGATGTGCCATTCTTTGAGTCTTCTTCCTGCCTACTGGCTAGGATACAGATGTAAGCTGGACTCGGTGGCTCAGCCTGTAATCCTGCGCCTTGAGAGGCTGAGGTGAGTGGATTGCCTGAGCCCGTGGGTTCAAGACCCACCTGGGCAACTTGGCAAGACCTCATCTCTACAATAAATCAAAAATCAGCCGGGCGTGGTAGCACGTGCCTGTAATTCCGGCTACTCGGAAGGCTGAGGCGGAAGGATTGCCGGAGCAGCCACTGGGCGACAAAATGAGACTACAACTCAAAAAAAAAAAAAAAAGAATACAGATGTAATGGCAGGAGCTTGAACCACCATTTTGACCCTGAGGCAGGACCCTAAAGGTGACAGAGCAGCAATACAGAAGGAGTCTAGGTGCTGAGAATCACGAAGCCATGCTTTGGGCTGGTCTATCCCCAGACCGTGTTTAGGAAAAATAAATGTACTTTTGTCTGGTTTAATCTGCCTGGGCAGGCATTTAAGCTAATTTAAACTCGGGACTTTTGGGCGGCTGGGAGATCCAGCCTAACATGTTAAAGGAAGTCAAGGAAAAGGGAAAGGATGGGGCTTTCCCAAAAGCAAATCGAAAAATGCTGGAGCTGATCTGGAACCTGTAGCTTCCTCTTTCCAGTGGACAGCAAAATCGATAGTGCGATTCTCCCCAGGCAGCTCAAACAAGCAAGCTAGCCCCTTCTCATCCTCACTGGAAACACTCACAACAGCAGCCTCAACATGGAAGACCAGGGACCACAGCAAAAGGTTAAAGAGCTTCACTGGGCACTTTTTGTCATAAATTCTCATGTTCACACAGGCATCTCAATCCAGCTGTGTATCTTTGCCCAATTTGGCAAATTTCCCAGAAAAAAAGCCACATCTGTCCTGGATCTCTGTGCAAGGTCCAAACAGGTAAGCTGAGGCATGAATCTCCTCTAGCACAGAAGTCTGCATGACAGTCTTCAGTAAAGAGCGTGCCTGAAGAGGAATCTTCCTCAATGGGTATTTTTCTTATGGAAAACCCCTTCCTCCTCTGAAATGCCTCATATATTTGTGCTTTGAAGAATGGCATTTGCCTGACAGGGAAGGCCTCTCTACCCAGGCACTTTCAGAGTCTTTCTACCTCACATACAATGTCTACAGAAGGGGGTTACCTGCACCGGTGCCCACCCAACCCAGGTCCTTTCTTCTAACAGCACCTGTGTCTCCCTTTAGGAGATTTCCCCACCGCATTCTTCGTCTATGTGGTTCAGGCAGGGACGACCACAACCCAGGGACGACCAGGTGGCCCAGGCCTAAGTCATTCTTTCATTTATTCACTCACCAGACAATGACTGAGCACCTACTATGTTCCAGGCACTAGAGAGAAAATACTGATCATTGCAAACATTCCTACCTCGGTGGAACTTTCTAGGGGGAGAAGCAAAAAGTCAACAAATGTAAGTGAATATGCAATACGATGTCAGACGTTCTAAGAGCAGCAGAGAAAGCATGTTGTAGAAGAGAACAGAGAGTCATCTGAAACAGGGTAGTAAGAGAATTCACCTTGTTGAGAAGGGGACATAAGTAAGACTTGAAGGGTGTTGGGAAGCACACCTTGGGGATGTCTGGAAAGGGCATTCAGGCAGAGGGAACAGCAAGTGCAAAGGCCCCGAGGCAGGTGCTTGCCTGGCGTGTTAGAATAAATAAAGTTGGAGAGGAGTGAGTGACAGGGAGAAGCAGGATGAGGACAAAGAAGTAAGGGCAGGGGTGCCAGTCCTGGTTAGCTCTGAAGATTGTTAGGAAGACTTGGATTTTGACTGAGTGTAAAAGTACACAGAAGGATCTGAGCAGAGGGGTGACATGACAGGGTTTTCATCATAAAGGACTCCTCCCTCCTACTATGTGTAGAACAGATCCAGGGGGTGAGGATGGAAATGGGAGGCCGGATATTGTAATAACCTGAAGAAAGGCGCTGCAGGCTTGCCACACAGCAGCAGTGGGGGACGGGAGAGAAGCCCTAGAGGCTGGGTATGTTCTGAAGGTAGAGCCAGCAGGACCCACGAATGCATCAGATGAGGCAGGAGAGAAAGAGAGAGGTCTAGGGATCTGGTGATGGGGCTTGTTCTGAGCCACTGGCAGGATGAGTTAGGGAGGGCCTTGGGAAGAAGTCTGGGGGAAAGATGAGGGGTTTGGGCTTAGATCTGAGCTACATGGAGCTGCACATGGGGAGGTGGATAAGAGTTTGTGTTTCAGGTCAGGCAGGGTCGCTCATGCCTGTAATCCCAGTGCTTTGGCAGGCTGAGGTAGGAGGATTGATTGAGGCCAGGAGTCTGAGACCAGTCTGGGTAACACAGTGAGACCCCCCCAAATTCCACAAAAACCAAAAACTAGGCTGGGCATGGTGGCACATGCCAGAAGTCCCAGTTACTTAGGAGGCTGGAGTGGGAGGAGCGTTTGAGTTCAGGAGTTCAAGCCTGCAGAGAGCTATGAGTGCACCACTGCACTCACTCCAGTCTGGGTGATAGAGCAAGTCCCTATCTCTAAAAAACAAATAAAGAAGTTTGTGTTTCAGACCCTTGGGAGGAAGCCACTTCAAAGACCTCATCATAGAGATAGTATATGAAGCTATGAGATTAGATGAAGTCATCCAGAGAGCGAGTGAGGACGGGAAGATGTCCTAGGACTGAGCCCTAGAAAAAGTCAGGAAGAGAAGACAGCAGAGTGAGGAGCCACTGAGATCAGAGACAGTCAGCGGGGTGAGTGGCCTGGAAACAAAGTGGACAGAACACATGTCCCAGTCTCAGAGGTCGTTCAGGGAGGGGCGTGGCCTCCAAGCAGTACCAAGGCTGGAATCTCTGAGGAGAGAAGCTCTCCCAGCAGTAGGGCTATCAGGAGGATAGTCTGCAAGCCAGCAGCTATGTGGCTGTTGTGAGGAAGGACCTGACCTAGAACTCAACCCCGAGAACCAAACTAACAGGAACGAGGGGTAGAGAGGCAGAATCTGATGGCCCTGGGTCCGCCATGCTGGCTGTGGACACCCTATGTTCCCCTTTGTATCAGTCTAAGTTAGGTTTCTGTCTCTTGCAACCAACAGGCCTAACTTCTAAGTTCTCTTCTCCTGCATGGTCCACAGGGGCTGAGCGAAACCCAGCATCCTGCCCATCTCGCTTTGGCGGTCACACATAGGCAGCCAGGGCCCAGGGTGGGCTCAGAAGGCCCCATGGGCTTGATGGTCTCCCCCACTTCACTTGAACAGCAATGCCATGATTCCCTCCAGGATAGTTCAGCTCTTAACCAACCCAGGCACTTCCTGGATGAATCCTGAGCTGTGATGGTGAAAATCACCCCCAGCCATCTTGACTCATCCTCCTGGATGATCACCTTGGGAAGCAAGGGATCTCTGCATCAGCCCAACCCACTGCTCCTCTCTCCAAGTGTACAGTGACTACTCTGAGGCTGAAGGGCTTTTGGGAGTAGTGGGCTCAGCGCCCTTCCTTGATGGATGGGGTGAAGGCTTGTGCAAGGGCTCTCCCAACAACTGGAAGGAGCCAACTGCCCTCCCGGCTCCAACAGAACATCTCTAGAACACCAAGTGAGCAATCTTGTCAATAGCCATTTCCGGCACCCACACGCCCGGCCACTTAGAGCTGTCAGGAAACAGGATCAGTTCGGCATGCACAGAGTCTGATGCTGAGGGCTGCAGACCTTGGACTTGGCTATGGATCCTGCCCCCTCTGCACTCACACACTGTCTGGGGAGAAGACATCCCAGCAATACTCCCCCTCTGTTCCCTCCCAAGAGGCTTGGGCCTGCCTCCTCCATCTCCCTACCTAGAGTGGGACATATCAGCAGGCACACAGCACCTGCCCTGCCACCCCCAACCCACAGGTGAACTGAAAAAGCATCTAGGTCCCCAGAGGTATTTGTTTATGGGGCTTAAGACCCTGGTCACTGGTTGGAGCATACATTTCACCTGTGGTTTGGAGTCTAAAGCATTTTGAGGATTTAGAATGGGGGTGGCAGGCAGGGTGCAGAGAGCTTCTCTGGCTGACAAGGAGACCAGGTTTGTGTGAGACTGGGTGGAAATGCTCATCCTACTCAGGTTTGTGGGATGCTCTTCCGTGCTTCCCCAGCTGATATCAGAACAACCCTGGGGGCAGAGCCAGGATCAGCCCAAGGCCACACAGCCAGGGCCGATCAGAGTCGGGCTCATAGACCCCAACCCTGCTGTTCAACCACCACCCACGATGCTGCCCTCAGTGGAGACTGAGGCATGAGTCGGGCCTATATATACACCCTGCTAGTTTCCTGTGGCTACTGTAACAAGTCACTACAAACTCGGTGGTTTAAAGCAATACACATTTATTTTCTTACAGTTTTGGAGTCAGCAGTCTGAAATCAGTTTCACTGGGCTGAAATCAAGGTGTGGGCAGGGTCACCTCTCTCTGGAGACCCTCAGGGAAAATCTGTCCAGTTGCCTACTCCAGCTTCTAGAGCACAATCCTTGCATACCTTGGTCCATGGCCCCTCCCTCCGTCTTCAAGGCCAACAGCAGAGCATCCTGCTTCAGTCACTGGATTACCTCTTCTGTCCTTGAATATCCTTATGAACACATGTGATTTAGGGCCCATCTGGATGATCAAAGGAACCTTCTTCATCTTAACATCCTTAACTTCAACAAGCAACACTCGCAGGTTCTAACGATTAGTATCCACATATCTTTGGGGCCACCACTCAGTCCAGCACACCCTCCTCCGTGCTTCCAGTGGCCCCAGCAGCAACTTCCTCCTCCTCAGAGTTAAAGAAGGACAACTTCCCCGTGGGCCTTGAGCTACTCTTCCCTCAGCTTTTCCCCTCCACACACCGGACTCCAGCTCGACTTCGGAATTACCACGGGGCTGGTTTCACTAGCACCAAAGCCCCTAGCCCTTACCCCATGCATCGGTTAATTTTTTAGTTTCTAAAAAAGAACTAGAATTTCATGTAATACACATCCACTGAGAAAAACAGAAGACCAAAAAGAAAAAAGCAGAAACCACACATAATCCCGTTAGCCGGAGGGAGCCACTGTTAACATGCCGGTCTGTAGCCTTTCTTTCTCCTTTCGATGCTTACCTAGACACTGAAAAAGAATTTTCTAAAACAAAAAACACTGTTTTGAAACATCTTTTGGACTCTGGAGCCAGATATCCTGGTTCAAATTCTAGCCAATCACTTGCCATCTGTGTGACCTTTGGCAAGTTACTTAACCTGTCTATGCCTCAGTTTCCTTATCTGTAAAAAGGAGAAAATGATAGCATTGCCTCGGAGGGTTGTTATAATGAGTTAGTGTACAGGCAAGCACTTGGGACTGTGCCTGGCACAAAGCAAATGCCACACAAGTGTGAGCTGTCATCACCATTATTATTACACATATTTAAGGCGACATCTGTTCAGGTGGAAAAATAACCTTTGGCGGCATAACTCGAACTACCTGGGCTCTCTGATGTGAGCACACTCTACTGTCAGGTATTTAGGTTGTTTCCCGTTTTTTTCTTCTGTAAACAATGATGGGCTAAATATCCTTGAACAAACACCTTTGCACATATCTCCATTTGTTCCCAAAACTTCAACTGCTGAGTCACAGATCACACATATTTTTGAGTTTTTGATACATCACAGCCAGCTTGCCCTTCATAAGAGTTGCACCATTTCACTTCGTCTGGCCAAGGGAACAGCACACCCGCCTCCCCACACCCACCCCCCAATGGAGGCCCTGAGGCCCTCGTGATCCACACGTCTCCCTCTCCTCCAGGGGACCATGCCTCCTTCTCATCCATGTGCCTGCCACACCTCTGCCACAGCACCCAGGGGAAGCAATGAAGTAGATGAACTGGGAATGAAGTTTCAGAGTCCGATTTTCAGCCTTCTAGGGTGTATCTATGCCTCAGTTTCCACCCCATGTAAAATGTGGGTCAACACATCTGCCAACATCCAAAAACACTATTTTTTTTTTTTTTTTGAGTTGGAGCCTCACTCCTTCGCCCAGGTTGGAGTACAGTGACATGCACGGTCACGGTTACCCCAGCCTCGACCTGCTGGGCTCCGGCGATCCTTCCGCCTCAGCCTTCCAAATAGCCGGAACTACAGGCTTGATTTTATTTTATTGTAGAGACAAAGTCTCGCCAAGTTGCCCGAGCTGGTCTCGAACCCGTGGGCTCAGGCAATCCACTCGCCTCGGTCTCTCAAAGTGCTGGGATTACAGGCTGAGCCACCTCGCTCAGCCCAAAAGCACTATTTAGACATAGTCTATAGAACTGAGTGGGGTTAGGTATCCCATGCATTAAAATGAAACTAAAATCCTAGACTTCTTCTTAATCATACACCAAGGATTTTTTAAAAATGTTTAAGAGCCAATAATGGAGGCTCCCAAGCAATGATTTCAGAGCCCCAAATCTGTTATTTTAGAGCTCTGACTCTGAACCATTCTGGAAACATATTGCTTGAGTACCAATGCATGGAAACAACTGTCTTTCTACTTGCAAATAGACTAGTGTCCCACTTTCCCCCAGCTACCAAAGCCACTAAGGATCTGTCCTGAGAAATGTACCGAGCTGGTGTGTGGGTGTGACAGTGTACTAGGCCCCCTCACAAGTCTCATCTTGGCTCGTCTCATAATGCTAATGAGGTAGGGCTGTTATTCCCATTTTACTGATGAGAAGACTGAGGTTCAGAGGGGGTAAGAATTTTCCCAAGAGCTGAGAAGCAGAGTGGAGACCCCAAAATTGACATCCTCCAGTTCCCTTGCTCCTGTTGCAGCAAGACATTGTTAGGGAGGCTTGGAAATGGCTGGCCTCGACAAGCATTAGTTCTCAATGAAGCTTCTGGAAGGGCTTCCCATCCCCTTCTTTTCTCAAAACGGAAAGATATGTTGGGCCTGGGCATGACGACTGACAGGCATTCTTCTAGTCCCATAGGTGGGGGGCCACCTGGCTTTCCCCACTGGCATCAGAGTTGTGGATGTCTGGCCAGAAGGGCTCATCCCCAGATATTACGCCCAGTCACAGGAACCTGAGACCTAAATAGGGACCCCCAGAGACACACCTTAGAGAGGTCTGGATTGTGTGGAGAACCCAGCAAAGGAACAGGGATGCCCTGGAGGGAGGAGTCTAGAAGCTGGAACAAATGAAGAGGAGGAGACCCCAAGACACTGAGGGACAGCTCAGGGACAACAGCCCTGAAACTGCCACTTGCTGACTGCCTCCCAAAAGCTGCACTCCACATTTTGCACGTGCCTTCACATCTAATCTCTGAAGATGCAAGCAGGGAAGCTCCATGATGGTCCCATTTTACAGATGAAGAAAGTGAAGTGTGGAACAGCTATGAGAGTGGCCCGAAGCCAGGCAGTTAAATGCCATCGGTCAGGACACATGGGTTTGAATCCAGCAGCCACCCCTTCTTAGTTGTATGAATGTAAGGAAGAGAGTGACTCCACGATGAAATATGCATAATCATAAAATGGGAGAATGTGAAAACTTAAGCACAACTAAATAGGTACGAGTTAGAAAAAATTCAGTGAAATGATTTCCTAAGCCTGATGTGGGGGCAGGGAGTTAGAGGCCTCTACAAAATTATCCTAGAGACACAGCTGATGAGCAGGCTATGTGAGCTGGGCTCAGTCAACAATCACTGAGCATTTGCTGTGTGCCACCACAATAAATCAGCCCCCACCTTGCCTGTGACCTGCTCAGCATCCAACAGGGGAAAGGGCCAAATCTCACAGATATGTGTGAGCAGGAATTAAGTGGAGTGGGGGCAGAGCTAAACTCCTAATGGCCAAGCAGCCAGGACAAGTGGAGTTCTCCATGATGGGGACAGCCAAGATCAAGAAACCAGAAGGGAGACAAAGTCCAAGAAGTGCTCACCAGGGCCTGGGTTCCAACCAGGTGCATGACATGCGCTAGCTCGATGAACCTCACACCAACTCTTAGATGGAGGGGCCAACAGTTCCATCTTTAACATGGCAGCTTACGTCTGTAATCTCAGCTAAGGTGAGAGGATTGCCTGAGCCCAGGGGTTTGTAACCAGCCTGGGCAACTTGGCAAGACCTCTTTTCTACAATAAATAAAAAACTAGCCAGGTGTGGCTGCTTAGAAGGCTGAGGCAGAAGGATCACCTGAATCCAGTAGGTTGAGGTGTTGTGGCTGTGAGTGTGCTATTACACTCCAGCCTGGGTGACAGAGTGAGATTCCAGAAGGAGGGACCCGTAGTTCCATCCTTAAGATGAGAAAACCAAAGTCAGAGAGATTACGCAACCTGTCCGTGTTACACAGCTAGCTGGCTTAGTGGTGGGACTGGAGTTGGAATCCAGATCTGTGAGACGAGGAAGAGGACAAGAGGGGTTGGGGAGAGAAAGAAGACTGCAAAGACCATTAAACAGCAACAGAGGTGATGCACTGTCTCCCAGGGCCAGGTTCGAAGTACAACTCAGGCCTGTGACTACAGAGACTGAGAAGGTCCTATTCCAGCCTGGCCAGGGGCTTAGAAAGTCTGCCAGAACCTGGTAAGCCCATCTGATGACAGAGGAAGTGTTCTGCCCCTGCACCCAGACATGAGGGCATGCTGCACGGGGACCCCAAAGCCAGACCCCCACTGGACAGCTCCCCACTCCTTTTCCTTCTGTGAGCAATTCCTCTCCAGGCCCTCTGAGGGCAGGAAGGGGAGGAGGAGAGGGGATCCAGGAGTTCTGTCCTCCATACAGGCTGTAAAATCTTCCTTCCAGGGGTTAGCAAGTTCAGCGTGGCCTGTGCAATTCCCTTCCAAACGGGGGTGGGCCGGGCCTACGTCAAGTGAGCTCTACGAGGAAAAACTGACAGAGGACTGGATGGGGTGCCAGCCCCGTGGTTAACTGGGCTCAGAGCTGGCACTCTAAGCATCCATCCAGTTTCCAGTGTCCCAGGAACAGCCCCACCTTCCCTTCTCTGTGCATCTGCCATGAGCTACTGCCGATTTCATAACATTCTCAGCCTAAAACCCCACCCGACCTACCCCCTCCCTGCCACCACCTTGTAACAACCTCTCTCTCTGCCCTCCAGCCTCCACACCTCTTCCAGATCAAGCCTTTCTCACACCCAGAGCATGGGCCAGTCCCTAGATTCTGTGGCCTGTAGTGCCACCTCCCTCTCCACTGACAGAAATTCTTTCAGGGTCTTCCAAAGCTGCCCCTTGACTACAGACTCCAACCTGTTTCCCGAGGGCACCCACAGATGACTGCTCCGCCTCGCCCTCCAACGGGGCTCTGTTCTCTTGCACCACACGGTGAGGTCCTCGAGGGCGGGAACCAAAGACCTCCAGATGCCAGAGCACATTTACTGGAATCTTTGGGCTCATCCAACACACGGGGATTGAGCACCTACAAGTCCCGGGCCTGGTGGAATCTGAACTGCTTCCCTTTCCTCCTGTCGGAGCCTCTCACAACTTGGGCGGAACACGGCAGCCGCCTGTGCCAGTCAGGCCTGGGAGAGCTTCTCCCACCGGATAGATCCCTGCCTCCTCCACCCCCCACCCTGTCCTTGCCCCCCTTCCCACACCCTCCTCCGGGCATAGCCGGGCGTTCTCTGTTACTCTCCAGCACTGCCCCCCGGATGTGGGTTCCAGCAGGGCATCTGGTCACTTCTCCAGAGAAGCCCCAAGGCTGAGGGTCCCAATCAGCAGGGTCCATACCGGCGTCCCAGTTCCCAGGTCACTTGGCCTCTACTCCCAGCAAAAAACTTCTCCCCCCAGAGAAAGAAGGCTCAGACTGCCACAGGGGCAGGAAATAAGGGGGGCCACGACACGGGTCCTGGTGGGAGCCAGGGAGCGCCTTCCTCGGGGCACGGGCGACTGATTGGAGGGCATGGGCTCTGACCCGAGCTCGGCTGGTCGGAGAACCCAGGGGGCGCTCCCCTGACCCGCGCTCCACCCTCCAGGGACGCGGACGGCAGAGCCGGGCGCGGCGCAGCCTCAAGTCCTCTCCCCGGGTCGGACTCCGCAAGGAAACAGGTAGCGCACAAACTAGGAGTTAGTTGGCATCCGCACCCCCTCCTGCTC
>NW_007253950.1:174527-185359 GCF_000164805.1 Carlito syrichta
TGGGGGGAGGTCGAGCGCGGTGCGGGGACGCGCGAGTGCAGCGGAGACCCCTGGTCGGCCCGCAGCCCCCGCCCGCTTCTCAGCGGCCCGGTCGGCCGCGTGAGGGGTGCGGCCCTGCCAGCCCTCCTGTTCCCCTGAGGCCACGGCGTCGGGTTCCCGGGGGAGGAGCGGTCTCGGTCTCAGTCTTTGTTTGGACTCCAGAGGGGAACCTCAGCCTTGTTGAGACACCATCTCCACCTCCGCTCCCGCCACCTGCCGCCGCCCAGGAACCGCTAGAGAAAAGGCGGGTGGGGTGGGTAGCGAGGAGCCAGGCGCCCAGGAGCCCTTCCCCCGTTTTCAGGGTCCAGAGTTTTTTGGGGGGACTCGTGCGGGAGCGACGTCTCCTGACAAAGGTGTTCTGGGTCCTCAGGGTACCGCCGAGAGTGTGCCGAGGTCCCTGCTTCCCCTAATTCTTCATCCATTATCTGAGCTGGAAAGGGGACCCTGGCTTCCTCAGTCCCATCCCTCTCTGGCCCAGTGGTGTTGCTCCCACCTATCACCTCCTCTCTCCTCTCCCACGGGAGGGCCAAAGGTCCTAAATGAGGTCCCACTCTAGAGAGTGTGGAAATCTGATGGCCTGAAAAAATTTGCACGTGGCAGCTCAAGATAGAGAGGGCTCCTGGAGACCCGGGTTCTATTCAGGCTCTGCCCTGACCTTGGGCAGGCTCCGCCCTCCTTGGATTCCAGCCTTTGTGCAGTAGGACTGTGTTGGAGCAGGTCACCTCGAAGGTCCGGGATGGCGGTGGGGTGGAAGGTCAGAGGAGCCTCCTCCCCTCAGCTGGTCTCTGTCTGGGCTGGTTTGTGGAGAGGCCCTGCTTTCCCTCAGCTCTAGGGAGCTGTGGCAGCTGAGGTGGCCGTGAATTAACCAACCCACCAGCTGAGGAAGCTGATAAAATTTGGGCACCAGATGGGGCACATGTTCCCGCTTGGGCTACAGCTCTGTCCTGCTTGGGGTACCCTATATAAATCGCCCAGGAGGCAGCAAACTTAGGTTCCTCGCCTTAGAGAATCTCTCAATTTCCAACTTTGTGAAGGGGTGGGGGAGGTCGGTGATGACAGAAGTGAACCTCTATTTCTGAAACATCCACCAGGCTTAGTTCTATATATAGAAGTCAGGAGCCAGTCCTTAAGAGCACAGGCTGGTTCTACAATTTCCCGGCTTTGTGACGTCTGGCAAGCTGCTTTCCCTCTCTGAGCCTCATGTGAAACTGGGATGATGCTGACCTCAGAGGACTCCTGTAAGAATTAAATGACAGACTGTAAAGAAAATGCTTAGTATTGTGCCAGACATATGGTTAGTGTTCGATAGATGGTTGCTGTTGTTATTGATGATGAAATTGTTATTGCATTAGCGATTTTTTCAGGCTTTCTTGAGTTCTACCCTATTCAGTAATTTCAGACCTATTCATTGCACAAAATTAATTGTTGATGTTCTAGTAACAATTCATGAGGTATAACTGTTCTGCATTCCTTGGAGGAACACAGACCCCGGGAGGATGTAAAAGGCTGCCAACAAGAGCTCTGACACTGTGGCATGGCTGTCTGTGTGAGGAGCGATGTCTGCAGTGGCCTTGAACTCAAGTAGACAATCCACTTGGCTCAGATAATTCATGAACTCCAAGTGAGCATTCTGGTGGGTCAGGTTGCAGATTCAAACTCAGGGATGGAAACTTAATAGATGATGAAGAAACATGATTGTAAGACCCCCCCACACACACACACACAGGGCTATTGCATCAAGCAAAGGTGCTTAGGGAATAGGCAGGTTGAGGGGTCCCCGCCCCTCTGGAAAAGTTGTCGTGCCCAGCTCAAAGGAGTCACTGCTGAGTTGGCAGAAGAGTGCTCATGATCGCCGGTGCTGCTGGGCTCTCTTCATCTTCGTACCCTGTGGAGGAAGCGTGATGTTTGGGGCAGGCTAGATGGCAGGAATTTTAATGGTGGAAAAGAGAACATTGCAGAGGCCCACGCTCTTGCCTCGGCCGGGGGTCCTCTAAAAAGTGTCCCCCCCCAGCCTTACTCTGAATTACTTGAAATATGCTCCCTAAGTCACTGCTGGGTAAAATGGGCAGAAGATTGGTTGGACTGCACCTAGGCTGGAGATGAGACACAGCCTTTCTGAAGATCTCACATGAGTCTGCCTTTCCCCATCTGTAAATTCAGGCTAATTTATTATTCAGGGTGTTTCAGGGTGTTTAGTTGCAGGAAATAGAGACCCACTCTGGCTAACTGACACAGAAAGAGACTTTGTCAGAAGGAAGGTAGGGTGGCTCTCAGGACCTGACCAAATGTTCCATTCTTGATTGAAAATTAGCAACTGGTGACATGAGGAAGCCAAGATCACGCGGAATCCATTGTGGGGAGGATGGTAGCAGTGGCAGTGGAGCTACCTCTGGCTTCAAAGGCAACCATGGTCCTTTTGGCACTGTCCAGTGCCCATGTCCAGGGGTGGCACCAGCTGCAGCTTCTGGGCCCAGGGATGGCAGTGGTGGTTTCAGCACCAGAGCAATAGTGCAGTCCCAGCTACATGGGACTCTGAGGCAGAAAGATTGCCTGAACCCAGGAGTCAAGGCAGTGGTGAGCTGTGATCCATGCCCTGAAGAGCCCACATCATGTACCTGACAAAACTGCAAGGGAGACTGGGAAAAGGTGTTTTCAGTTTGTCTAGTGGGAATTGAGCTCTGCCTCGTAGGAGGGGCGTGTTAGATGCTGGTGGCCAAAAGAGTGACTAGTAACCACTTCAGATGACAATGGATTTGTGAAACTGTTGTGAGATGATGCGCATGGACACTTAACTTGGAGCCTGGCACAGAGGGAACACATAGGCCCTGGTCATGGAGATTCGTGTCACACTGTAAATCTAGTGTCAATCAGTGTTGCTCCTCCATACTTTAATCTTGGATGTTCCAGCAGGTGAAAGACAAAAGGACCTTGAAAACAGAATGGTTTGCTGCCCTTCCAGAGGCAGAGGCAGCTCCGGTCCTGCTGCCAGGAGGACAGGTGACTGGGTTTTTCCGTCGTGGTGATGAATTGGGCTGAGTCACCATCCCTCTCTGGTCCCCTTGTGACCATGACTGGGAGCAAGTAGAAAGAACCAGCTGATGGAGCCAGGGGGCACAAGACGAGCTTAGGACCAAGGAAGCTCCATCCTTTAGCAGGGGTGGGAGAAGCAGGAACTGTTCCTCCCCCCCACTAACTCTCCCTACTCACTAATTGTGAGCCAAATGGCCTCAGGGAAAAAAGAGAGGATCCTTTCTCTCCTTTTATAGTATTGATTGAGTGCCTCTTTGCTGCTGAGTCCTATGCTCTGGAGAACCAGAGCTGACCGGGACATTGATCTTGCCTTTAAGGTTCATGCATTGTTGGAGGAAACCAACTCAGAGTCCCACAGTCTGGGTACAGGGCAAACTCTGCTAAGATGTGTAATTGAGGTTATGGTTGAGTGCAGTGGAGGGCTCAGCAAGGGCTTCCTGGAGGAGGAGGCACCTGAGCCTGAAAGATATAGAGGTCAGTAGATGCAGATAGGAGATGGGGAAATGAGGGAGAACTCCAAACTCCATTCATCCGTCCATCTGTCTTGTCTGTCAGTCATCCATCCATCCATCCTATTACCCATCTTTCCATCCATCTGTCTGTTCATCTATCCGTCCTACTACCCATCTGTCCATCTATCCATTCTACCTCCCTCTCTCCCTTTTTTCCTTCCTACATTGGGTCCGCCAGGCCCTGTGTTAAACTCAGGTAAGCATAGAGTGGAATACATCACAGTCCTGCCCTCCAATAGGAGCTTTTCAACTGGGGTGGTGAAGGTTGGGTATGTATGAGCAGATGGTGAGGAAGTTGGAACGAGGAAGTGGGTTGGGAAGAGTGCCTGGCCTCAGCCTGACTCCGGAATTTCATTAGCCACCAGATTATCCATTCCCTGCTCGTGGGACACCTGGACCTCTCACTGACTTTGTTGCTGCTCCTTTTCTCCCTTGACATATAAGGACCCTTTTCCCTGCCGGGCCAGCCCTTTGCTCTCCAGGTAACTCCGGGTACCCCACTGTCTCCTCTGTTCCTCAGAATAGTAGAACCCCCTCCAGTGCCCTTTGCAAATGTTCCTCCACCTCCCAGGACACTTTGGCAGACACATGGAAGCCCGGTTGGTGCTGAGTCAAGGCAGGAAGTGAATCTGATAATATTGTGTAAAAATTACAATAGTTATATATGTATTTAATGCAAAAATTTATAAGATGCAGAGGGAGGGCAACCCCTTCTGGTCCCTTCCCACTGTTGGGAGCTTTCCTATCTTCTGAATAAATTCCTACTTATTCAAACACACACACACACACACAAGATGCAGAGGGAAAAATAAAAATCACGCATCATTCCACTGCCTAAAGATAGCCAGTGTCAACATTTTGGAGGGTATGACCTTCAGCACTTTATGTAGGTCTGTGTTCACAGAAACACACATACACACACAGCTCTCCATATGCACGGGTTTTGCGTTCATGATTCAACCAACTACAAATCAAAATTATTTTTTAAAAACTCCAATAAGGAATAGCAATATGACAAAATAATGCAAATTAAAAATACAGCATAACAATGATTTACATTGTACTAGGTGTCATAAGTAATCTAGAGATGATTTAAAGTATACAGAAGGATGTGCATTAGGTTATACACAAACACTGAGCCATTTTATATCTAGAATCGAGCATCCAAGAGTTTTGGTATCCACAGTATTCCTGGAACCAATCCCCACGGATACTGAGGGACAACTGTATACATTTCCCCCAAAGAAATCATACAGCACATATTTGGGGGGGGAGTTTCACTGCCAATATATTATAAACAATTACCTTGATAAAAATTATTTTACTGAGTCAGGTGCAGTGGCTCATGGCTGTAATCCTAGCACTTTGGGAGGCGGAGACCAGAGAATTGCCTGAGATCAGGGGTTCGAGACCAGTCTGGACAACTTGGCGAGACCTCATCTCTACAATAAATCAAAAAAATTAGCCGGGTGTTGTGGTGTGCACCTGTGGTTCCAGCTGGAAGGTTGAGGTGGAAGGGTTGCCTGAGCCCAGCAGGTTGAGGCTGCAGTGGCCATGAGTGTGCCACTGCACTCCAGCCTGGGTGACAGAATGAGACTCTGACTCAAAAAATATATATATATTTTTCGAGAATATAATTATAATAGCTGCTTTGTCTTTGTTGCATGGGTGGGTCATAATTTTCTTAGCCAATCCCATATTGTTGAGCATTAAGGATGTTCTGGGTTTGTTTTTTTTTTGGAAATGATGTCAAAAGCAATCCACCCAAAAACCTGCTTTGCCCACATGTTGTGGTTGACTTCATAAGACCACTTTGCAGTCTCCCTGTTGGTCACTTGATCTCTGATTTCCTGCCAGTGCCAGACCATTCCCCTCAGAAGGAGACTAATGCATGCTTACAACAAGGTTGTCTTCACACCAGCACAGGTTCTTGGGGGAATCCACGGGAAGGAGGGGGGTTGTTATCAGCCCTCCCTTCCCGGTTATGTTAACCTCATTTTAAAGCTGATGTTTTGAACTTGTATTATAGTTACATAAGATGTTACCATTTGGGGAAATTGAATGAAGGGTACACCTGACCTCTCTGTCCTGATTTTACAACTTCCTGTAAATACATAATCATTTAAAAAGAAAAAAGAAAAACAAATCTTGAAACAGGTCTGGGCATGAACTATTTGGCTTCTGTCTCAGGAGCTAGTGTTTTTGAGTCTACACTTTGTCACAAGGACCAGAGCTAAAGTTTCCTTGATTCAAGGGTTTTCCCTGAAGGGTGGGGCTTGGTCTAAGGAAAGGCATCCCTCATGGTGGTGGGTGGCCATCCAGGCCTTCCCTCAACACAGTGCTCCTGCTGGCCCAAGCATGTGCTTGAGGGAGCTCACCTACCCTGCTCTCTGCAGGAGGAGAGAGGGAACTTCAGGCATCAAGGGTGAGGCATGGTTTCCCCTGTGGGATCCAAGGAGTTCCTAGGCAGGAGGAGACTGGTGGGGCTTTGAGGTGTCATGAGGATTGAGGGAACTGTTCACCACGGGCCTACCAGTTTCCCTAGTTAAACCTGCTCATCTCTTGAGTGTCAATGTAGACCTCACCTGACTCCCCCATTCCCTGACTCCCCTCCTTTGTGCTCCCATTGAGTCACATGCTTAACTGTTTGTTTTGAAAGTATGATATATTGAGAAGACAGAAAAGCTCCTACAGTGGGAGGGAGCCCAAGGGGGTTGCCCTCTTAAATTGTTACAATATTCTGCATTTATTGTGCCGGGCATAGTGCTAAGGGCATTACCTACATATGAGAGGAACTTCCCCGACCCCCCAAAAAAACTAAATTATTTTTTGGGGGGCAAGCCCTTTGTAGTACAGGTTTCCCCACTAGGTAAGTGTTCTAGGAACCCACCGGCGTCAGTGTACCAGCTAGCATGGTGAGAAGCTGGCTTTGGCTTCAGTGAATTCTTTTTGAAGATTCTTTGAATGCATTTGCCCTGAAATTTCATGATGGGTGATTTATAAGTGCACCTATCCACATTGTGCTGAGTGTTCAGCAGTGTTTGACCAAAACCAGCATGACCCCTGTGCCCCACCCTCCCTATTCACCCCATCTTGTCCCACCAACTTTTTGTTGGTTTGTTTTCATGGATGAAAAAGTCCTCAAAGGGGAACATTTTGTCAATGTGGAAGAGGTGAAACAAAAAAACAGCAGAAGCACTAAAAGGCATCAAAATTGACGAGTTCAGGCCGGGCTCGGTGGCTCAACCTGTAATCCCAGCACTTTGGGAGGCTGAGGTGAGTGGATTGCCTGAGCCCGTGGGTTCGAGACCCGCCTGGCCAACTTGGCGAGACCTCATCTCTACAATAAATCAAAAAATTAGCCAGGTGTGGTAGCACGCGCCTGTAGTACCAGCTACTTAGAAGGCTGAAGTGGAAGAATCGCCAGAGCCCAGCAGGTCGAGGCTGCGGTGGCCGGAAGCAGCCACTGCATTCCAGTCTGGGCGAATGAGTGAGACTCCAACTCAAAAAAAATTGACGAGTTCACAAACTATTGTGAGCAGTGGGAAAACATCCTGATACGTGTATTGCATGAAACAGAGTACTTTGAAAGTGACTAAAGTTTAAACATATAAGAATAAATACACAATTTTTAAAACAATAAATTCTGGGTATCCCTCCCCCTACCCCGTATATCATCTCATTTGATTCTCTCAATATTTTAGAGAGCTGGCTGTAACTATTTTTCTGATTTTCCAGATGAAGAAACAGATACACAGAACTGAAATAAATGGCTCAGCTCCCCTCCCCCACCCCATGCAGTGGTTGTCTGTGTGCAGATTTGTCTCTGCCCTGGACTGTGAGCTCACTGTTTAGCCCTCGCTTCTAGCGTTGGGCGTGCTGCCTATATGGGCTCAGTAGGTGGGAATCCTCCTTCAATCTTTGCTGCATAAGTGAATGAATGATGAGCAAGTGGGTGAATGCTTGTAAAGTGCCAGTGCAGATTGGCATACTAGGGGGAATAAACAAATACGGTACTTGTGCTCCCCTTCTGCCTCCCACTGTCCTTGTCCTAATCCCTGGAACCTGTGACTGTGTTATATTACCTGGCAGAGGGGACTGAAGGTTGCAGATGGAATGAAGGTTACTGATCAGTAGAATTGATCTAGATTGCCTGGGTGGGCCCAAGGATCCTTAAAAGTGGAAGAGGGAGGCAGGCGGAAACAAAAGGGAAAAACTTGGCTTGAGAATGTTGCTGAATGTGAAGACACAAGAAGAAAGAGCCATGAGCCAAGGAAAGCAGACAGCTTCTAGAAGCTGGAAAAGGCAAGAAAGTGGCTTCTTCCCTAGAACCTCCCAAAGGAATGCAGCCCTGCCAACATCTTGGTGTTTGCCCGGAGAGTTCCATTTTAGACTTAGAACCTCCAGAACTGTAAGAAAATAAATTTGTGCTGTTGTAGGTCCCTGGTGTAGTCATTTTAAAAAAATAACCTCACTAATAAACGAACATAGTGCCCTACCCCCAAAGCCAAAGATCATAATTCACACTTAGTGTCCCTTGTTAAATGATGGTGGCATCAAATTGGAGTATTGCTATAAGCACCCCTCTTACTATCAGGAAAGGTGCATGAAAAGAAGTGCTTTTGATATTTTGGATTTATACATGAGGGGCCTAATTGACAGGTCTCAAGATGGGTTTGGTCCTGAGACCAAGCCATTGGCTCAGCCTTTTGGGCTGGATGATTCACAGGGAGTGAAACAAGGAGGCTTCAAGGAAAAGAGAGCCACAGGCTGGTAGGTGAACAGTGATGCTGGCCGGTAGACGTCAGCACCCTAGGACCACCCATGGCCTCAGGCCTGGAAAGCCACTACTGCTGCCTGCATAATCATTAGGGCCATCATGCATCGAGTTTCTACCTCTGCCAGGCCAGGTCTTAAGCCTCCCACCAAATCAGCCCAGCAGCCTACCATATATAGCCCATGATGCTGCCAACCTGCCAGAAAAGGGAACAACCAGCCCTGATGTACTCTTTCCCCAGGCTAAGCATTTCCGAGAGCTGCACATCCTTAACCCATTCAGTCCTCATAACAGCTCCACACGATGGGTGCTATCATTTTGCCCATTTTACAGATTAGGAAACTGAGACCTAAAAAGGCCTGCTCACACAGTCAGTAATTAGCTCTGAACAAAGGCAATATGACTCCAGGGTCACTGTTCTTAGCCACTATACTCTACTGCCTCTCCAGATGGAATAAAAATTATAATAAAATATAGATCTGTAATTATAATATATATCTATAGAATTGTAATTATAATAACAGTATAATATTATTAAAATATGATAATTATAATACCAAATTATGCCAGTTTGGCATATTGATTATTTTTAGCTGAAGACAATTGATAAAAGAGACACTCTCTGGTCTCTATTTGCCTAAAAGCAGGACATAAATTTGTAAACATATCTCCCCTTCCTTCTCTACCAGGAAGGACACAAGTTAATAAACAGAGGCAACTCTGGGCCCAGAGTTGGCACCAGAGCAATTATATACCAAACCTTACTAACTAGCCATACCAGCCACTAGTTCCCCCATATATTTACTCTTCCCATGATTCGCCTTTCTAGAAACCCTAAGTTCTTTCCCTTTGTCTTTCACTTCTTAAACTCTAAGAATTTATTGTCTTTGTTGAGATGCTATGTAACTAACCACCTCTTTGAATTACCCAAGTTCTAACCACCTCTTTGAATTACCCAAGTTCTAACCACCTCTTTGAAATTCCATGTGTGCACGATGCACATGTTAATAAACTTCTGTCTGCTGTCCCCTTGTTAATCTGTCTTTTTTTTCAGGGTCCAGCCAGAGAATCTAGGAGGATAGAAGGAAAAATATTTTTTCCCTCCCCTGCAACACCACCTCACACTTGGATCAGGCCTTTTTTGTTTTTACAACACATTCTCCTCTTTTCCCTTGTTGTCCTCTCAGCAGCTGGGCATAATGATCAGTGCTTACACTTAGAAACAGAGCATCTGAGAGGGAGGCATCCAACCATCCGAGGCAAGGGTGGGATTCCTTCCGGGGCCTCTTGCCTCCGAGTCCAGAGTTGCTCTCTCCCCCCACCCACCTCCTGCCTTACCCTGGTGCATTATTTATGGCCCATTACCTACTTCCTGCAGGGGCCCAGATGCTGCCTGCCAGAAGCTGCGACCTCACCATGTCCCCTGGAGAGGACCAAGGGCACCCCCGCCCCCACCCCAGCCTTACTCTCTGCTCTCCCCTCCCCTCTTACAGCCTCTTTGGGTCTCAGCCTGAACCCTCTTCCCACTCACAAGAACCCCCTGTGAGCACAGCTTCCTCTTTGCCAAGCCAGCTGATACATGCAGCAGGCTCCCAACTTCCCCAAGCAAGCAGCAGCAGCAGCAGCAGAGTCCAAGTTCACTTTCCCTTCGCCTGGATGTGTGCATAGGTGGGGTAGGGGACACGGGTGGTATGTGTGCACGGGTGGTATGTGTGCACATGTGGCATGTATGTCAATGTGGAGGGGGATTTAAGCACTCATGGTTAGACACATTTGTGCTGCCTCTTCTGAGTCTCTTAGCTGAAAGCGCAACCAGTAAAGATCTTTTTCCTCCTCACCCAGGGGAGTGGGAAGAGGTGCTTGGAAGTAGCATGAAGGTTGGGAGCAGGGTCTCCAGGGTTCTGGGAGCCCACAGCTTTGGAGCTGTGTAACACTGAGCTAGTTGCTAAATCTCTCTGTGCATTGTTTTTCTCCTCTTTAACCACCTCATTGAGTCATTATGACAATTAAATGAGAGAGTCTATTAAAGCAATGAGCGCAGGGCCTGAGAGACCCTAGAGGCTGGGAAAAAATACCAAGAAAAGAGCTTTTGGAAGGAAAGTCTGGATAGGAGGAGACAGCAAGGGCGCCACAGGCAGAATTAGTTGGGCTCTAAGCAGTAGCTGGTCGCTCCTTCATCTCAGTTCCCATGTCTACAAAATGGGTACTAGTTGCATGTGGCAGTTGCTTAAAACCATGCCTAGCACCGTGGAATTCTGGAAAGTGAAAGCGAAAACAAGGCTGGGCTTGGTGGCTCAGCCTGTAATCCCAGCACTTTGGGAGGCCGAGGTGAGTGGATTGCCTGAGCCCGCGGGTTCGAGACCCGCCTGGGCAACTTGGTGAGACCTCATCTCTACAATAAATCAAAAAAATTAGCCGGGCGTGGTAGCGCGCACCTGTAGTTCCAGCTACTCGGAAGGCTGAGGCGGAGGATC
>NW_007253950.1:185560-190094 GCF_000164805.1 Carlito syrichta
TTTTTTTTTGAGTTGGAATCTCACTCTGTCGCCCAGGCTAGAGTGCAGTGGCATGCTCACGGCCACCGCAGTGTCCATCTGCTGGGCTCCGGTAATCCTTCCGCCTCAGCCTTCCAAGTATCCGGAACCACGGGCGTGCACTACCACGCCCGGCTAATTTTTTATTATAGAGACGAGGTCCTGCCAAGTTGCCTGGGCTGGTCTCGAACCCACGGGTTCAGGCAATCCACTCACCTAGGCCTCCCAAAGTGCTGGGATTACAGACTGAGCCACCAAGCCCAGCCTCTTCCCCACTTTTAAGCCCCAAACTCCCAGGTCCTGAGTGATTGGTGGAAAGTTCTTAGACTCATCTGGAGATGTTATGACCCACAAAGCCCCTGAGCCCTGACCCTGGACCCAGGACCCAAAGAATCTGTGTCCTTAATAAGCTTTCCTGGTGATTCCAAAGCAGGTGGCCCACGGTACAAAATTAGACACCAAGCACTCTGCCGAAGATTGTTCCAGATGCTCCTGGAAAGAGTCATAAGCTTCCAGAGTCCTCCCTGTCTCCCAGGCCCCTCCTCCATCCTCAGACCCTGATAATTATAGGGATGAGCTTCCCAAACATCACCATCTCTCACTTCCTCCAATGGAGCATTGTTGATCTCTCTATTTCTAGCCATTTCCAATCATTGTGACCTTTCTAGCCATTTCCAATCATTGCGACCATTCTTGGACCCAGAACAATTGACATTTGTTCTGCAGATACCTCTCCCTAGAGGCATGGGTGAGTGAAGCTGGAACCACATCAAAGTCTTCTCCAGACCTGGGAGTACAACTTGAAGAGCCCTCCCCCCCGACTCCCCCCCTACCTTGCTGGCAATGAGACAACCAAGGTATCTGTGTGATCAATGTCCAGGAAGCCATGAACCTTGAGCGCCAGCATCCCTCTGCATTGTATTTGGTGCCTGACTGGGCCAGTGGGTGCTTGGTAGGTATGGGGAGGTCAGGGAGGGGCATGGCTCATTAGGCAGCATTACTGTAGCAACAACTAGCTAGTTTACCAGGAGCAATTTGTTCTGTTCAAGAGATTCCTGAGATCAGCTTTGTCTGCTTATTTAATTTTTTGAGTTGGATTCTCACTTTGTTGTCCAGGCTATAGTGCAGTGGCACACTCCTGGCCATCACAGTCTCAACCTGCTGGGCTTAGGCAATCCTTCCACCTCAGCCTTCCAAGTAGCTGGAATTACAGATGTGCACCACCATGCCCGGCTAATCTTTTGATTAATTGTAGAGATGAGGTCTCGCCATGTTGCCCAGACTGTGTCAAACCCCTAGACTAAGGCAGTCCTCTTGCCTTAGCCTCCCAAAGTGCTGGGATTATAGGCATGAGCTACCATGCCTGACTGATTTGTCTGCTTTAAATCTCACTGTGTACCTAATGCTGAATTGTACCCCATATTTTTAAAATAAAAAAATAGATCTCACTGTGTGATTTCTTGCCTCTAGTGACTCAGCAAGAGTCTGGTTCTAAGGTCTCGTGATGTCAGTGACCTTGGCGGTGCTCAGTGTCCTTCTAATCCAAAATTAGCTGTGTCCCTCATGAACATACTTGTCCTTCTTCTAACTCACTCATTATAGGAGCCACCACAATTATCACCAGCAAGACTTGAATGCTCACCATAGACTGCTATTACATCTGAAATACCCTATATATATCACTACAAGTAGGAATTTTAATTGTCCCCATTTGACAGAGGAGACAAACAAGGCTTGGGAAAGTTAAGAAACTTGCTGACAATCTTATTTCTGGTCAGTGGTGGAGCAAAGATCCTAGCCTGGATCTCCAAGCCCACACTCTTAACCTCTGCCAAAGAGCCTCTTCCTATTAGTGGAAAGGTCTGGTTTCCTCAGACAGCCCCCTCCTCGAGCTCTTGTCATCCCCGCACCCCCCTTCCAGGGCCACCTTCCCATTTGCAGTTCTGCAGTCGCTTCCCACTTGCAGGGAATGTACTTCTTCCTGCTGCTTGGAGTTAATTATTTCAAAAAGACATTTGGAAACTCAGTTCTGCTGGGTCTAATATGTTCCCTTTTGCTAATTTAATAATTCTGTTTGTCAAAAATGAGTGTGTTTTTTACATTTGTTCATTGGGCTGATTAATCAGCAGAGATTTTCCCAATCGCTGTTTTCTTCTTTGAACCCACACTCACACGTGCGTGGTGGACTTCAGAGCTGAGACCTATGATTTGTGATCAGGGTGTCAGCTTACTAGGGTCAAGGCCTTGGCTTTCTCTGTGCCCAGGCTCAGCAATCAAGCAGGGTGTAGGAGAGCCTGAAATCCTGAAAAATATAGTGTACCAGATCATGGTAGGAAGAAGCAACTTGGGTTCTTACTGGTGCATTCAGTTTACCAAATGTTAAGAGTGGCTATATCTGGGTGGCGGAATTTAAGAGGATTTTAAACTTCTTTATACTTCTCTCTTTGTTTTTCACTGTTTTAAATTTTAAAAACATCTGTATAATTTTAATAATAACGAAAGGATAAAGTTACTGTGATTAATGCCAGGTGTGGTGGCTCATACCTGTAATCCAAGCACTTTGGGAGGCTGAAACAGGAGGATCACTTGAGCCCAGGAGTTCAAGACCAGCCTGGGAAATATAGTGAGACCTCATCTCTACAAACAAGCAAACCAAAAAAAAAAATCAAAGAATTAGCCAGGCACGGTGATGCATGCCTGTAATTCCAGATATTTGGGAGGCTGAGGTGGAAGGATCACCTGGGCCCAGGAGGTGGAGCCCAGAATCAGAGGAGCCACTGTCCCCTGCAGCAAGATGAGAGATGCTTTAGGATGAGAAGGACCTTGGGAGAGCTGGATGATCTGAGATAAGGACAAACTAAGGCAGAGGCTTCTGACTGGTGGCAGCAGACCTGTTGCAACCCCAAAATTGTTTATTCATACAATTTTTTTTAAAGATTGCAAACATTTAAAAATTAGAATTTTCACACACACACACACACACACACACACATACACACACACACACACACACAAAATCTAGACACTGCATTCAGCTTCTCTTGGAAGCTCAGACTATCTGGCAACACTGGGAAGTGACTGGCTGGAGCTGAAAGCAGCTGGCTTTTAATTTTTTTATTTTTGAAAATGTTGCCCAGGCTGGAGGGCAGGGGCCCGATCATGGCTCATCTCAGTCTCCTGAGTAGCAGGACTGTAGGCATGTGCCACCACACCCAGCTAGCTTGCAGCTGGCTTTTGTGAGGCATGAGCATCCGGTCCACACAGCCCCCACCCGTTTCTATCCTTTACAGCTAACTCACTGATTTCATCTGCCTGACACTGCAGGGCACTGGGTTTGGGACCTCACACTCTCAGGTTTTAACGTTGCCATTCTCAGTTGGGGGCTTTCTCAGATAGGGCTCTTAACCTGGTGACCATGGGTAAAATTCAGGGGTCTATGAATTTGGGTTAATTAACCACGTGTTTCTGATGTTTTGACATCCAGGATCTTGCTGATCCTAGGGCTCAGCCAGTTCCCCCGCTACCTCCCAGGCCTAGCCAATTCCTGGAGCGAATAGATGACTCACCTAACTTATCCAGAGCGCATACCCCACAACTGCCTCCTGCAACCAGCTCATTCACTCTGGGTTACTATTCCCCTGCCCTAGTCACCGGACAACCAGAGACGGGCCCTGCACTCTAGCACCCGCTGAAATTATTCAAACTAGCCAATCCTAAACCTGCTTACCCTGTCTTATTCATTCCTTCATGCAAAAACCACGATAAAGGCTCTCGCCCAGTTTTCCTCCTGTTTCCTCTGCCTCCTGACCAACCACGGAGTTTCCCCATATGGCCCTGCAGGGCATGGTATGGCATGCTTCCTCCTTCAGGATCTGTGATTAACATGCTATCTTTTCTTTTGGATATATGTTTTTATTTATTTTAGGTATATACCCATGAATGACATTTCTGGATCATATGGTACTCTTTGTGAGGAACTGACAAATTATTTTCCACAATGGCTACACCATCTAACATTTAGCAATTTTTGAGGTTTCTAATTCATTGACAATTTTGGTCATCCTAATTATTATGTGGTGGTATCTAATACATGCTATCTTTTCAGCAGCAGTCATCTCCTGATCTGTTGACTTCACCACAGCTGCATAATAATAAAACCTTCATTTTAAAGCAATGGGCAAAAAAGATTACATCTTTCTTTTCTTTGTCCTCTACTGCAACCTAGCAGTTTTCTATTATCGTCATCGGTAACAAACCACAGTACAGTAAGTCCCCTCTATACCAACGAGTTCTGTTCCAAGAGCACTTTCATAAATTCAATTTGTAAGTCCAACAAAGTTAGCTCAGGTACTCAACTAACACAATAGGCTATAGAGTACTACACTGTAATATGTAATATGTTTATAATACTTTTCACACAAATAATACATTTAAAAAAACACAAAAGGCCGGGCTTGGTGGCTCAGCCTATAATCCCAGCACTTTGGGAGGCTGAGGTGAGTGAATTGCCTGAGCC
>NW_007253950.1:190144-203114 GCF_000164805.1 Carlito syrichta
CAGCAGGTCGAGGCTGCGGTGGCCGGGAGCGGCCACAGCACTCCAGTCTGGGTGACAGAGCAAGACTTCAACTAAAAAAAACACATACACACACACACAAAAACATTTTTAATCTTATAGTACAGCATGTGACAATGTACGCCAGACACATGAACTAACCATGTAATTGGACATGTGAACACACGTTCACATTTTTGAAAGTTCACAACTTAGAGGTTTTTTTTGTTTTTGTTTTTGAGTTGGAGACTCACTCTTGCCCAGGCTGGAGTGCAGTGGCACAGTAACAAGCTCACCACAGCCTTGACCTGTTGGGCTCAGGTGATCCTTCTGCCTCAGCCTTCCAAGTAGCTGGAATTGCAGATGTGTGCCACCACGCCCAACTAATTTTTTGATTTATTGTAGAGACAAGGTCTCACCAAGACCCCAGTCTTGAATCCCTGGGGTCATGCAATCCTCTCACCTCCACTTCCCAAAGTGCTGGGATTACAGGCATGAGCCACTGTGCCCAGCTTATAAGGTTTTTTTGTTTGTTTGCTTGTTTTAGTTGGAGTCTCACTCTGTTGCCCAGGCTGGAGTGCAATGGCATGCTCACGGCCACTGAAGCCTCGACCTGCTGGGCTCAGGTGATCTTTCCATCTCAGCCTTCGAAGTAGCTGAAACTACAGGCACGCGTCACCCTACTCAGCTAATTTTTTTAATTTATTGTAGAGATGAGGTCTCCCCAAGTTGCCCAGGCTGGTCTCCAACCCAGGGGTTCAGGCAATCCTTTCACCTTGGCCTCCCAAAGTGCTGGGATTATAGGCATGAGCCACCACGCCTGGCCCTAAGATGTTTTAAAGTAGATACCCTGACACATAACATAACTCAGTAGCAGTAAATCTCAGAGTAAGTTACTCCTTCAGTGCTGATTATATCAAAAAGCAAGTCTCTGCTGGTGCTAGAATGTCTTTAACACCTCTCTAGCTCTTCTTGATCCTTCTAACAAAGAAAGACTGGCCTCATTGCATCTATGTTGCATATGTACTTGCCATAGTGGTATATTTCTTAAGTTAAAAAAAGATAGTTACTTTAAATAAAATATTATGTTAGTGACAGGTGGCATGCAAATATGGCAAAAATCTGAATGAGAAATTTGGGGTGCTCTCTGCCAAGTGATATCCCGAGGTCTTGGGGAAACTTTCTGTGTAACAGCCATCTCCATATGCTGTACCTCTGAGAGGTCTGCTTATTCATTCATTCATTCATATTTATGGAAGCACCAGCTTATTGGGCACCTATGGGTGCCAGCCTCTTGTTGTTAACTAAGAAGGATCCAGCAACTGCCTGCCACTCCCCACCTGGACATGGAATTCCTTCTTCTGCTCTGCAGACATTTTCTCTCCAAAAATGCGCCTTTCCTTATCCCTCTCTTGATCTAAGAATTCCGTTCCTGGATGAGTTTAACGTGTTAATTCTGGAGTCAGTGAGCCTATCTGAACTATGACCATTGCTGGCTGTCAGAGTGGGCAGTCAAAGGCCTGTAGCCTCAGAGTCTCTCAGGTGGTGGGTGAAGGCCTCTCCCTTTGGGATTCCCAGGAGTGATCTGTCTGCCTGTGTGGCACCCTCAAAAAAGAAGGGGAAAAGGTCAGGCCACTGGAATGAGAAGCTCTTCAGCCTATATCAGATAAGTTCTAACACAAATCATAAATAAATCTGCCACTTCTTGACAAATTCCTCACTAATCGCAAATGCAACTTGGACATATGCTTGTCTTTTGTTCACACCCCGTTTTTTAGAACCATGTCCTTGGCTTATGTGTGAAGATGTATTAGAACAGTTGTATGTGACAGAAACTTCAACTGGCTTATGCAGAAAATAACTTAAAAGAAAAAGTTCATTAATTTACTCATTGAACTAAGAGGTCTGGGGCTGCGTCTCTTTCAGGAATGGCTGACCCAGGGAAGCCTCAGTTTCTCCTCATCTCTGGCTTTTGCTTCTACTGTGTTTGCTTTAGTTTCAAGCTTTGTCTCGTGGCCAAATGGGGACAGGCATTCTGGTTTCTACTTCCTCTCTGGTTTCAAGTCCAACAAGAATCCATACATGTCTGGGCTGTGTTCAGGGCTCTGACTTGGTCATGGGCCTGCTCCCATCATGGCTATGGGGATGAAAGGTATTGACTGGTTTAGGGTGAGGGGGATCGTGGGCTCCTTCCCTGGAACTGGGCTTTCAGTTTCTCTGAGGACATGTGAACCAAGGGGGTGGTTCCCCAGAGGAAACAGGATGGTTCCCAGAGGGGTGGAGAATGGATGCTGGCAGGAACAGAAGCGGATGTTCTTGGCCCCACACAGTTGCTAAGCGGGGGAGCTGGAGCTGCACCTGAGGCTGTGGACCAATAAGCCTCTGTAGTCTGTGATCTATGGGTATCCCAGAGCCTCTACCGGGCCTGACAAGCAGCAGACACTTCATTCATATCTGTCTGTTGGATAAATTTTCTGTTGCTGTGCTCTGCTCACCTGCCTTTTGGGAGACCCTGTTTCTCCAGCGAGTTGCTCTGGGCAGCCATTCATCATCTGGCCCTTTCCTCTCCAGAAATGGGATCCCATCCCAGTCTCCCTTTGTCTTTTGCAGCAAACTTCAGCCAAAAGTGAAATATCAGGAAAGAACCTGGTCCCACCCCCCAATCTCCCCCTACAGCCTGTGGGGTTTTGATGCATTCTTTATGTGGGTGGTAGTAGTGCGGAAGCTAGAGGCTGTAGGTGTCATGTCTCTGGGGCCTGACAGCCATGCAGCCTATCTGGAAGCTTCCCTTGGATCAGGGCACTAGGGAACAGAATAACCCTGGGGTCACAGACCCCCACCAGTTCAGAGCTGTGCACAGAGAGTCTGGTTCCAAGATGATATTGAGGAGCTTGGAATAGATGGGCCATGGAAGGTCAGTCACTCCCCGGGGAAATGCTGAGAGGGGTGGTTGCAGCTCCCTGGCTGATTGGTGCCTGGTCCTGAACCTAACCATGGACATGAACCACAGACTTTGAAAGTCACTACTCCTGCAGCTATGCTATCTTAGCTCAGGCTGCCATAACAAAATACCATAGACTGAGTGAATTAAACAGAAAGGTATTTCTCACAGTCCTAGAGGATGGGAAGTCCAAGATCAAGGTGTCACCAAGGAAGGTTTCATTCCGAGGCCTCTTCTCTTGGTTTATAGATGGCTACCACTTTGTTGTGTGCTCACATGACCTAGTCTTTGTGAGTGGGAAGAGGGAGAGAGAGGGAGGGAGAGAGAGAGAGAGAGAGAGAGAGAGAGAGAGAGAGAGAGAGAGAGAGGAAGAGAAGAGAGAGATTGGGAGGGGAGGAAGATAGGGGAAGGGGAAGAAAAGGGAGAGAGAGGAGAGAGAGAAAGCTCTGTCATCTCTTTTTATAAAAGCACTAATCCCATCATTAGGGCCCCACCCTCATGACCTCACCTAACCTTAATTAATTCCCAAAAGCCCCATTTCCAAATACCATCACACTGGGGGCTACAGCTTCAACACAGGAAATTTAGGGAGACACAATACAGTCCATAGCAGTTGCTAAGTCACTTCAGTCTGTCTTCCAGTCTGACCTGCCTAGCACCCTGTACCATTTTACACACAAGAAAGCTAAAACCTAGGGGAAGAGTGACGGGCCTAGGTCTCAGAGCCTGTGTGTGGGTGGTCACCTGGCCCCAAAACTCATACATTTATTCTAATTTTTTTTTATTTTTGAGCTGGAGTCTCACTCTGTCACTCGGACTGGAGTGCAGTGGCTGCTTCCGGCCACTGCAGCCTCAACCTGCTGGGCTCTGGTGATCCTTCCACCTCAGCCTTCCAAGTAGCTGGAACAACAGGCGCACGCTACCACACCCGGCTAATTTTTGATTTATTGTGGAGATAAGGTCTCCCCAAGTTGCCCAGGAGGGTCTCAAACCCTCGGGCTCAGGCAATCCACTCACCTCAGCCTCCCAAAGTGCTGGGATTACAGGCTGAGCCACCGAGTCCAGCTGAAAACTCATACATTTAATCATTGAGCTCTGCAGTTCTCCAAGGGCCAGAAATCTGCACAGACAATAGGCTTCTTAAAGTCATTCGCTGCGGGGAAGCCACAGACTCAGAGAATCACCACCAACAGGATCTTACCAATTAGGCCAGCTGTTTTGTTTGTGATAGGAAAACATGGAGCAGTTATTTCAAACCAAAAAAAGAGAGAGAGAAGCGAAGTGTTTATATTCTCTCCTTGGTCAGTGACAGGGCAGGAGTTCCTGCCTTGCTGTTACTGCATTTCTGGTGCATCTCACTGTGTGCAGTACACACTTAGTGCTTGGTTGTTATGGTGAGAAGAAGGGATGGAAGGAGGGAGGGAGGTAGGAAGACCTCCTACCACATACTCCTTGGCCAGAGTCAAATTTTCTTAAACTCGAATTTATGCTTAAGGTTCAAAGAATTTTGTTTCATGTTATTTTGCCTTACTTCCCCACCCCACCACACTCAATTAAGAAAAATGACAAACTCCTGGCCGGGCTCGGAGGCTCAGCCTATGATCCCAGCACTTTGGGAGGCCGAGGTGAGTGGATTGCCTGAGCCCGCAGGTTCGAGACCCGCCTGGGCAACTTGGCGAGATCTCATCTCTACAACAAATCAGAAAAATTAGCCGGGCGTGGTAGCGCGCGCCTGTAGTTCCAGCTACTTGGAAGGCTGAGGGGGAAGGATCACCGGAGCCCAGCAGGTCGAGGTTGCGGTGGCCAGAAGCGGCCACTGCACTCCAGTCTGGGCGACAGAGCAAGACTCCAACTCAAAAAAAAAAAGAAAACTGTAAAAAGCAAAAAAAAAATCCACAGACCATAACTGTTAAAATCTTTAAAGTCTTTCAGCCTTTTTAAAAATACTTCAATTCATTATTATTCTTTGTTTTAACACAGGTAGAATCATACTCTGTATGTTCCACGTTTGAAGATAAAATCACTGCAAACACATTTTCCCTCCCATTGGGAACTCCTTGCACATTGTCAAATGCCATGCTTCATTGTCACATTCCAAAAGCACTCGCCGATCCCTTCCACCGTGGACGTAGCAGGTGCAAAGAGCAGAGCCCAGGCCCAGGCTGCCATGACAGCCGGAATTCTGGGATGTGCGCATGGTGGGGGGAGGGGCCTTGGCCCTCTTTGGATTCAAAACTTCATTTTACAGGTGAGGACACTGAGGCCCAGATAACTGAAGGGCCAGGTACCTGTCACTCACTAGCCTCCTGGTGAATCTCCCCATTTTACACGTAAGATACCTGCCTGCCCAGACTTGACTATTCTTCATCTGTCCCTTCACATCCACCATCCTCCCCTCAGGTTGCTTTGGGCCCTGGAAGGTGGACCTGTGGGTGCCCCATTGCTCAAGCTCCCTTGTGCCCTGGTTACTTCATGGCTTCAGCCGATGGGAAGACTAGCAGTAGACTAGAGGGAGAATAGTGGGATGGGGTGTTCCCTGATGCGTCCCCTTCCGGGACTTGGTTTGGCAGTGGCTGGATCCCCTTCTGAATGTTTCTTCATCTGTTGGAACTGCTATAACAAAATGCCATGGACTGGATGGCTTACAGGCAACAGGAATTTATTGCTCATGGTTCCAGGGGCTGGAAGGTTCAAGGTCAGCATAATGGCAGGTTCAGCATCTGGTGGGGGCCTACCTTCTGTTTTCTAGATGGTGCCATCTTGATGTGTCCTCACATGGTAGAAAGGACAAGTGAACTCCCTTGGGGCTCATTTATAAGGGCACTAATCCCATTCATGAGGGTTCCACCCTTTTAATCAAATCACATCCCCAAAGCCCCCCCACCATTATTATAACATTGGGGCTTATGTTTTGCTGTGGTTTGAGTGTCCCCTCCAAAATCCAAGGGTTGAAATTTAATAGCCATGTGATGGTATTAAGGGTAGGTGCTGGATATGGTGGTTCACACCTGTAATCCCAGCATTTTGAGAGGCCAACGTGGAAGGATTGCTTGAGCCCAGGGATTTGAGACCAGCCTGGGCAACATAGCAAGACCTCATCTCTATTAAGAAATAAAGAAATTAGCCAGGCATAGTGGTGTGTGCTATTTAGAAGGCTGAGGTAGCAAGATTGCCTGAGCCTAGGGAGTCAAGGCTGCAGTGAGCCATGATAGTGCCATTGCACTCCAGCATGGGCATCAAAAAAAAGAGGTAGGGCCTTTAAGAGGTGATAAGGCCATGAGAGCTCCTCCCTGGTAGAATGGGATTAAGGTTCATATAAAAGGCTTGCCCTTCCACCTTTTGCCATATGAGGACACAGTGTTCCACCCTCCAGAGAATGTAGCCCTTATCAGACAACTGAACCTGTGGTACCTTGATTTTGGACTTCCCAGCCTCCAGAATTGTGTGAAAATAAATTTCTGTTCTTTATAAATCATCTAGTCTCATTTTGCTATAGCAGCACAAATGAACTAAGACAGGTTTCCACATATGAATTTTGTGGGGACACAACAGAGCATCGCAGGTCACAGCTTCTGTGTGGTGGCCCTTTCCTGCAGATCTTGCTGGATTCTGGTGGCAACTTCCTCTCCTTTCCCTTTCAGAGCTGACAGAGGTAAAGTCTTCCTGATGTTGCCAGTTCTTGGGTGCATCACCTTGGTGGTTCCCAGAACTGTGCCCATATCTCTGTATATAGTCTTTCATGAATAAACCTTCTTTAATCACACCTTGGAGTGTGCTGTCTCGGGTGCACCTGGCAGACATGTGGTGCTAGGTAGGAATCCCCATCCTAATCACTGCCAGTGCTGTTCTCGTATTTTCTTCACAACAGTGATCACTGACAAAAGTGAGCTTGTATGTTTACTTTTTGAGTGCCTGACTCTTCCCTGACCTGTGAGCTCCATGAGGTAAGGAGTCTTGTCTGCTGTGTTCAGCACTGAACCTCTAGTACCAAACACAGACCTCACAGTAGGAATGCAATCCTCAGTCATTGGATGACTGAATGAATAAATGGCAAAGTCAAAACTCAAACCTGAGTCTCCTGACTCCCAATTCAACTCTCTCACCTTCTTACATTCTAGAAGGAAAATGAATGAAAGAGTCTGACCCTGAAGAAGTTTATATTCTAGTTCAGTGTAATTATTATACAATAACAAGAATACTAATACAATAACTACCATTTACTAGGCACTGGTGCTGAACTAAGCTCCTCTCCCCTGTTATCTTCTGTGGACCCTCACAGCCACACTGGGAGATAGGGTCTGTTGTGACCCTGTTGACAAAAGAGAAACCAACCCTGAGGATTAGGAACTTCTTTGCTCATTCTGGCCAGGCAGGAGCCAAGGGCACGGAAAGCCATAAGAGAGGAAGCAGCCCCGGGAAGGAGTTTCCGACCTGGTTGGTGCACATTCTCCGGCTCTCAATTAACATGCCATAGGTGAATGAGTGTGGGGTGTCTTCCCTTAACATACCAAGAAATCACTGGGATGGAGAAACGGGGAGCCCTGCAGGTTGAGGTAGTCTCCTCTTGGGCACTCTCACAAAGCGCTAGGGGCCTAGGCTCCGGATGCCCTTCTTCTGGAAGAGTTCTCCCTCTCCCCCAAGTTGGGCTACTTGAATCCCAAACTCTGGGCATGTCTCCATAAGAAACACCAGGGATTCTTGTCCACACATCCACTCCCTTTGCTCCACTGTGTGCTGGCCAAGGGGAATGGCTGCTGGGGGGATGGGTGCTGCTTGAGGGGGATGTATGTTGGTTGCGGGGGGTGGGTGCTGGTTGAGAGGGATGGGTGCTCTTAGGAAGGGACGAATGGGGTGGGTGCTGGTCAGTGGAATGTGCGCTTCTCAGGATATGGCTGCCTGTCAAAAGCATGTGTGCTGTTCGGGAAATAGGTGCTGGTCAGAGTCATGGGTGCTGGTCAGGGAGATGGGTGCTGGTTAGGGGGATGAGTGCTTTCCAGGAGGATGTGTCCTGGTCAGAGGCACGGGTGCTGGCCAGGAGAGTGCATGCTGGAATGGACTGAAAGCAGCAGTGAGTATGAGCTGAGTCCCAGGTGCAGGCCTTTCCTGCCTGGCTCACTTACCTGAGGTCGCAAAGCCAACACCATGGAAGAAGCAGGACTTGAGTTTGATTCTGCAGCTCTGACCTTTACCCACCCTTGCTTCATTTGACCTGCCTGGTCCTTGGTTTTCTCATCTGTAAAATGGGGATAATAATAGCACCAATATCTCAAGGGTTTTGTGAAGACTGTAGAGGGTAAGGCACATGGATCCCTATGGAGGTTCTGAGACCCATTAGGTCCAGTCTTGGGCAGGGTCTCAAAGAAACACAGCCCTCTGGAATTTCAACAAGTGCTCATGTCTCTTAGAGAACACAAGGCACAGACACCTCTGGCCAAGTCATTGTCCTCTGTGACACCATGCAACTCCCATGAGATGCTCATATTCTTCTACAGAAATACTTCCCTTCCTCCATGTTTATCTCCTCCACCCTTGCAAGGCCTCTGCACTGCAGCCAGGGCTCAGTTCCAGAAGGCACCACCACTCATAGCATGTTCAGTGGACAGGCTGACATGAAAGCCCTGTTGCCACCTGCCACAGATGTGCTTCCATTGACCTTGGTTCACTTGGGACAGTTCTCTTCCTTTCTATCTCCCAGAACTTGTCCAACAATGGCAGCGCCCTCCAGGGAGTGTATGGAAAGAAACAGAGCAGGCCTGGAACAGCTGGGAATGTTCACATTTTCATACGTATGGCTCTGTCACACACACTCAGCAGAAGGAAGTCCTCTTAGGTGGCATTTCTAGAACTGCCTGATGAAAAGGCTCTGCTGCAATGGTAGCCTGCAATCTTGGCTACCAGTGGGCTTGGAAAATGCTTCTAGTCGAGGATGAAAGAACTTGGAATGAAGTAGTCCAGGCCACCCTCACCGCCCCTGTGGAATCTGTCAGCCGAGTGGCCCCATGCAGACAGGACAGGATGGTTCTTGGTATTTTCCAGGTGATAGATTTTGATATACCTGCAAACTTTGACTGTACTGTGTCTTAGCAAGGATCAGAGCAATCAGGTCAGTGGCAACATTCTGAGACCAGAAAGCACACAGGCATAGGCTCCCCTGGACAGCAAGACCCTGAAAGTGGTGCAGCCCCATTTTCCAAGGCCAACAGCTGCCACGAGAGCCTGACTGAAGGACTGGTGGGCCAGAGAGCTGTCTGAGAGGGTAAGGGGCCCCATGACACATTGGAAATGCCACAAGAGGGTGAGACTCATATGAATTAACTAGAGTTCTTCTTAGGAAAAGCTATATGTGGGGCCTTCCTAAGCATTTCACTCAGGAAGGAGTGCTTTGGGAAGCCTCTTGGGGTGAGGGAGAAGAGCCCCTACATGGAGATGGCTGAGCCTGACTTGGTGGCTCAGCCGGTAATCCCACGCTTTGGGAGGCCAAGGTGAGTGGATTGTCTGAGCCCGCAGGTTCAAGACTCATCTGGACAACTTGGCGAGACCTCATCTCTACAATAAATAAAAAAATTAGCCGGGTATGGTAGCGCGTCTGTAGTTCCAGCTACTTGGAAGGCTGAGGCAGAAGGATCGCCAGAGCCCAGCAGGTCGAGGCTGCGGTGACTGGAAGCGTGCCACTGTACTCCAGTCTGGGTGACAGAGTGAGACTCCAACTCAATAAATAAATAAATAAATAAATAAATAAAAGTAATAACACGAGTGGCTACCTGGATCCTGAGGAGGGCGACTAAAGAACTCCAGGGGTTCCATTTTGCTGAGTAGGGGTGCCCAGGACAGGAGAGGAGAGGCTGGGCCCTGCACTAGCCCCTCCTTCTACAAGCTTCCATTCAGGGTCAGCCTCCACTCCAAATGTACAGCAAACATGTGGCCCACGGATACTAGTTCTGAGGGCTTCCTGTCCAGGTGCCCTTGAGTCTCACCAGGGTCTAGCTAACGGAACCTGTGTCCCTGAGCCTTTGTCACCAGCTTCATTCTGTCTCGTGGTAGAAGGTGCCTGCTAGGGGTTGAACTGTGTCTCTGAAATGTATGTTGAAGTCCTAACCCCCAGTAACTGTGAATGTGACTTTATTTGGAAATAAGGACTTTCCAGATGTAATCACGTTAAGAAGGGGCCATTAGGATAGGCCCTAATCCAGTAGCACTGGTTTCTTTAAAAAGGGGGAAATTTGGACACAGAGTCAGACATATACAGAGGGGAGACAATGCAGTGACACATGGCAGAAGACAGCCATGTGACAACAGAGACAGTGATTGGAGCGATGCAGCTGAAAGCCAAGGAACATCAAGGAAACCACCAGAAGCCAGAAGAGGTGAGAAAGGATTCTCCCCCAGAGGCTTCAGAGGGAGTATGTCCCTTTTGAGGCCTTGATTTTTGACTTCTACCCTGAAGAACTGTGACAGAATCAATCTCTGCTGTTCTCAGCCATGCAGTTTGCCACTGGCCAGAGTAAAAAATGCTCATAGAGCCCTTCCATGAGGAAATTCCACGAAGCACAGTCTGGAAACTCTGACATCTACCCTCCCCAGCATGGTTCCCCATCTGTAAAAGGTGGGGCAGAGATGGAATTAGCTCTCTCCAAATTCTAACTTGCTCCAGTTTTGTAAAACCTCCCATCCTCAACCAGAACATAAAGAGCCAGGGGAATGTCAGCCCTTGAGAGCTTGCTCACTGCATGCTGGGAAGAGTCCTAGGGGACTCATGGGAGGTGTCTGGCCCATGGGGGTGCAGCCTGTGGGCTTGCAGAGCATTTCCTCTGTCTGCACTGGAGGAGGCCAGCAGCGCCCAGGTGACTTGGCTGCTCTGGCACTAACAACAACATAAAATTCCCAATATAACTTCAGTCCCTGCTCTGAGCTGGGCTCTCCTGTGAAGCTTCCCGTGTAAATATCACTTCTTAGGTGTTAAAAGCTCTGAAGTTGAGCCATTTCTGATACAGAGGCTTTCCTCCTCTCAGTTATTTATGATGTTGCCTCTATTAGCTTGTGTTCTCTCTATGAGGCTTAAGGACCATATCTATTTGCTCTTTCCATCCTCCAAAGGTGCATGGAATTTTTATTTTTATTTTATTTTTTTGAGTTGGAGTCTTACTCCATCGCCCAGGCTGGAGTGCAGTGACACACTCACAGCCACCCAGCATCGACATGCTGGGTTCTGGCGATCCTTCCACCTCAGCTTTCCAAGTAGCCAGAACTAAAAGCACACGCTACCATGCCCAGCTAATTTTTTATTTTATTTTATTGTAGAGACAAGGTCTCGCCAAGTTGCCTGGGCTGATCATGAACCAGTGGGCTCAGGAACTTTTTAAATGGCAACAAAGCACTGGTCAGTAACCTGATGCTGAAGAGTCTAATATCTCACTGATTATTTAGATGAGGTGAGATTTAGGAGGTATAAAAGTAAAGTTCTGCCCCAAGGTCAAAACAAACCAATGGCATGAGAACAGGACAGTAGAGATGTGACTGAAGAAGACTGGAGAATTCGGTTCATTTCCAGCTGAAGGAGTGTAGCTTAATGTGCGGTTCCCAAACATGCTGATTAAACTGAGCAAAACGCTTACTCTGTGTGGTCAGCAGGGTCTGGCTGGACTGGATGTTCTGGGACTGATGTTTTGAGGTCATGGGAACATTAGAGAGCATCTGGAGGGCAGTGACCAGGATGGAAACCATGTGTATATATGAGCAATGATTCATGAATTGAGAAAATGGGTGTACACGTTGAACCAGTGCTATGGTCTGAATGTTTGTGTCCCCACCACCTCCAAATTCACGTCCCCAAGGTGATGATATAGGAAGTGGGACCCCTTGGGAAGTGATTAGGCAGAGCCCTCATGATTCAGATCAGTGCCCTTATAAAAGAGATCACAGAGAGCTAACTATCCCCTTCCACCATTAGAAGACACAGCGAGAAGGTGCCATCTATGACCCAGGAAAAGGGACCTTACCAGATGGGGAATTGCTGGCACCTTGATCTTGAATATCCCACCCTCCAGAACTATGAAATAAATTTCTGTTGTTAATAAGTCACCAGTGTATTTTGCTACAGCAGCCTGAATGGACAGAGACAACAGCAATTTCATTTCTAGGTCTCTCACTGAAGTCATATCATATTACCACAAACTGGGTGGCTTAAACAGCACAAATGTATGATCGTACATTCCGGATAACAGAAGTTCAAAATGGGCTAGCAGGGCTGCACCCCTTCTGAAGACCTCAGGGGAGCCTCCATTTCCTTGCCTTTTCCAGCTTCTAGAGGCGGCCTCATCCTTTGACTGGTGGCCCCCTCAGGCATGGTATCACTCTGAACTCTCCTTCTGTCATCACATCTCATCTCCTTGTTTCCCTCTGCTTCCTTGTCACATTGCCTGCTCTGACCCTCTTGCCTCCCTCTTGTGAGGACCCTTATGCTTATATCGGGACCACCCATAATCCAGGATAATCTCCCCATCACAAGAACCTTAGCTTAATCATTTCTTCAAGTCCTTTTTGTCATGCAAGGTAACAAACTCAAAGGTTCTGAGGATTAGGGTGGGGCATCTTTGGGGGCCATTATTCTTTCTACAGAAGGTCATGCTTGCCTACCGAATACATAAAAGTGCAAGAATGTAGATGTAATGACTTCAAATATTGAAAATTTAGACACAGTCTGACATCTGACAATAGGGATCTGTTTGAACATTGATGCAGCCATTCTACGGAGTTCTATGCAGCCATAAAAAGAATGAGGGATGCCGAGCTGAGGGGATTGCCTGAGCTCACGGGTTCCAGAACAGCCTGGGCAACTTGGCGAGACCTCATCTCTACAATAAATCAGAAAATTAGCCGGGCGTGGTAGCGAGGCCTGTAGTTCCGGCTACTTGGAAGGCTGAGGTGGAAGGATGGCTGGAGCCCAGCAGGTCGATGCTGGGGCGGCTATGAGCATGCCACTGCACTCCAGTCTGCGCAACAGAGTAAGACTCCAACTCAAAAAAAAAAAAAAAA
>NW_007253950.1:203816-217268 GCF_000164805.1 Carlito syrichta
GAGATAAGGTCTCCCCAAGTTGCCCAGGCGGGTCTCAAACCCTCGGGCTCAGGCAATCCACTCACCTCAGCCTCCCAAAGGCGCGGGATTACAGGCTGAGCCACCGAGCCTGGTGGGAACAATATCTTATCTGAAAAGTAAATACTGAATGTTTAATAGTGAGTGTCTCGGGAGTTGAAGTGGTGAGGATTTTCCTTTTTAATTGGATTTTTCATATTGTTTTATCTTTTTCAACAAGCGTTTATTATTTCTGCTAAAAATGAAAGTGAACTAAGGTAAAAGTATCAGGATAAATGATCTATTACCAACTCCCACTTCATAATGATAAAACTGTACTATGTAAAATGGAAGGAAGGAAGAAGAAGATAGAGATGGAAGGAAGGAGAAAGAATGAAAACAAAGAAAAGAGGGAGGGGGAAGCAAAAAAGCAAGTGGATGAGTGTTGACTCGGAGAAGGGAAGGCTTGTGGGGCCCCAAGCCAAGGCTCACACGGTGCAGAGTGTCCCTCCCTCCCCCTCCAGGAACTGGCAGCTCCTTCAGATAGATTTCTTTCCATTCTTTCTTTTGGCACCTGGCCCCGTGCCTGCACACGGTAGGTGATCAGTGACATATTGTCGACAAGTGAAGCAATACATGGAAGGCTGGCAAAGGTGTAGATGCCCTTTCATCATGCCAGGGCTCATCTTTGACCCTCGAAGCCAACGGCACATCCACCAGCCTCAATTCTATGCCAGGATTCACCTCCCCTCATCTATAACCATTTCAGCTCAAAGTCTGGCCCTTCCCAAGTCCCTGGAGCTTCTTAGTTTATTCGAGACAACGGCTCTGCAGTTTGGGGAAGTGGGTGGAAATTTCAGGTCACTTATTTCAGCCACGGTGGTCCCCAGATTGAACTTGTGGTTCACTGCTTCTTCGCCCTGAACTGCAACCTCTGAGCTAGACTTTCTGCCAACTGCATGTGTCCCTGGGGTTGAGGCTTTGTGCCCTGCAGTGTGGGAGGAAGAGGAAGGAGTGAGGCTTCTGGCTCAGGTACCCTCTACCCCTGGGCAGTGTCATCTGGGACCTGAATTCCCTTGATAGATTCAGTCTCAAAGCTGCACACCTGGCCAACAGCTTGTCTGGGAACATGGCCCAGTAACAAACTTGTGTCTTTTTATTTTACTCTTGGTTTTTAGTGTTTTAGGAAAAAAGCATCTGAACTTGAGTGTCTGAAATATTCATGTTTTTGTTGTTTCTGAGTCAGGCTCTCACTCTGTTGCCCAGGCTGGAGTGCAGTGGCATCATCATGACAATCACAACAGGGTTCAGGCAGCCTTAATCTCCTGGGCTCAGGCAATCCTCCGGCCTTAACCTCCCAAGTGGAAGGGATTTACAGGCACGCGCTACCATGCCAGGCTGTTTTTGATTTTCTGTAGAGATGAGGTTTCACTATGTTTCCCAAGCTGTTCTTAAATTCCTGACCTCAAGCAATCTGCCTGCCTCGGCCTACTAAAGTGTTTGGATTACAGGCGTGAGCCACCACACATAGCCTGAAATATTCACATGTTTTACTGAGAAAACAGGGACCCTCAGATTTTCTTGGGAAACAGTGGGAGTTGACACACTTGCTTTTAGTGCTCTTAACCATAAGTTGAAACAAAGAAAACATAATTTCAACTTGTTCTAATCATCTTTTTGAATGCCTACTTCATTCTTCCTAGACCTATAGTTGGATTAAATTAAAACTGCTCCAAGGCATCGCTCAATTTAACCTGCAGGCTCTCCACGTCGTGTCCCTACCCCCTCACTGCTCTGTCCTCTTCCCCTCTTCCCCATCTCACCCAGGCAAGTTCTTGCCTGAGGCCCTTTGCACTTGCTGTTCCCTCTGTCCTCCTCCCCAAGGTGTCCACGTGTTTCCTTCCCTTCTTCAGGTCTTTGCTCCTATGCCACCTGCTCAGGGAAGCCTCTCTCTTCAGAATTGCAGCCCCCGTCCGGTTTTAGCTCTTTCAAACCTCATCCCTACTTTATTTTTCTCCATAGCACTTGTCACCTCCTAATAGGTCACTTATTTATTTTGCTTACTGTCTACTCTTCATGTGGAATCTCCAAGAGGGGAAGGATTTGTATCCATTTTCTTTACCATTGTAAACCTAGTCCTAGAATAATAATTGCATCTGAATCTTTCTAGAGGAGTTTTGCTTTATGTCTCCAAAATCTTATAAATATGCTAATGATTTGACCCAACTAGTCCACATCTAGGAATTCATTTCTCGGGGATAATCACAGATGTGTGCAAAAATATAGTTAGAAATGTCAAAAGCACAAAACCTTGGAAAGAATAAGAGCTGGCATTTAATTACCACTTACTGTGTACCAGACCTTGCTGCAAGCATTTTATGAATATGAACTAATTTAAAGCTCACAGCAACCTACCCCTGAGCCTGCTTAGTGTTGCCTGAATTTTACAAGTGAGGAAACAGGCAGAGGGTCTGAAGAGCATGTGGTGAAGCTGGGATTTGAAGTCATGAGTCTTATGTCCAGAGCCTTATGTCTTATGTCAAGAGCCTATACTCTCAACTACTTTATGGGTTAAATAACCCATGCTCTAACCATATGGAGGCATTCAATGCAGCTGTTTAGCATGATGTAGTTAAGGGATTTCGTTCCTGAGCATTCTAGCGGAGCGGAGTGGATCCCTGAAATTATATGCAAATTGTGTGTTCATACATATTGCTGGGAAGAAGACAGCTTTATCATTCTCAAAGACATCTAGGAACCAGGGTTGTAGAATAATCCTCCTACATAAACAAACTCATGAGTTGTCAATGTCACTTTAAGCAGGGTCTTTAAAAAAACTAAAGCTTTCCTTTCCTTGCCCTCAAACCATGTTAACAACCTAGAACATCACCATGGAAGACTCTTTAATGACTTGGGAAGATCTTTGTAATATATAGTTAACTGAAAAAATGCAGGTTACTAAAGATAGTCCATGTTCTGACCATATTTTCATAAAAAATTCATATCTACAAATATGCATGGGTAAAAAGACTCAAATAGTCTATATATGTTAATAGTTGTCATTCATGGGTGATAAAATCATGGGTGTTTTAAAACTTATTTTTCTGGTCCTGTTTGAAGAATATGAATTACTTTTGTAATCAAACTTTTTTTAAAAAAAAAAAGAAAAAGTCAGTCTTTGGAAAGATAATTTGGTAGTAGCTATAAAAAAATTTTTTTTTGCTGGGCTCGGTGGCTCAGCCTGTAATCCTGCGCCTTTGGGAGGCTGAGATGAGTGGATTGCCTGAGCCCGTGGGTTCGAGACCCGCCTGGGCAACTTGGCGAGACCTCATCTCCACAATAAATCAAAAAAAATAAGCCGGGCGTGGTAGCACGCGCCTGTAGTTCCAGCTACTTGGAAGGCTGTGGCAGAAGGATCGCCGGAGTCCAGCAGGTCGAGGCTGCGGTGGCCGGGAGCGGCCACTGCACTCCAGTCTGGGCAACAGAGTGAGACTCCAACTCAAAAAAAAATTTTTTTTTTGCTCCATCAATTCCACTTCTAGGAGTCTGTGCTACAGAAATCCTTGCACAAACGTCTGAATTTAAGTCCTGTGACATTCACTGCAATGTTGTGAAAATTTATAAACAGCCCAAACCCTTCAGAGAAAGTGAGTGGCTAAATAAAACATGTTATCTCCATACTCTGAAAAACTCTGCAGCTGTTAAAATACAAAACAAAACAAGAATAAGGTAGTTAGAGCTCTGACAAGATACATTGGTTAAAAAAAAAAGAAGGGGGAGGTTACGGAACAGAAGTATAATAAGATCCAGCCTACGTCAAGGACTTGTGTGAGCATAAAGGCGTTGGAAGGGGCTGGAAGGAAGCCATCTGTTTGTTGATGTTTTTACCTCCCGGGAAGGCATAGGAGCTGGGTGTGGGTGTGGGAGGTGATGGTGAAGGGGACCTGATGTTTTGTTCAGGATTAGTTAGTCTTTTACAAGTCTGTATGAGCATGATCATGTATTGTTTGTGTACAATTTAAAAGTACATGGTAGAAATATGAAAGAGTTTTAAAATATAAGCCTTCCAAACTCTAAAATGAATGTTATCCCCCCATTGGGCCACTCAAGTGTTTCATTAGCAAACTGACGACGTCTCAGGAAGAGGACATGGATTCTAGTTACTATCTGGCTTAGCAACAGGCTCTGTCCCCAGCAGAGAAAGATGGCTACATAAACAGTGATGCATCGTATTGGACACACTCTTTTGTTTTTCTTAGTTGGAGTCTCTCTCTGTCACCCAGGCTGGAGTGCAGTAGCCTCGACCTGCTAGGTTCAGATGATCCTTCTGCCTCAGCCTTCCAAGTAGCTGAAACTACAGGCGTGCGCCATCATGCGTAGCTAATTTTTGATTTATTGTAGAGATGAGGTCTCACCAAGTTGCCCGGGCTGGTCTCCAACCTGAGGGCTCAGGCAATCCTCTCGCCTCGGCCTCCCAAAGACCTAGGATGACAGATGTGAGGCACTGTGCCCAGCCAGGACACACTCTTGTGTCCTAAGCAAGAGCAATAATTGTAAACTCTTAGAGCGGTGTGGAAAGTGACAAAGGCCAAGTGTGAAATTGCACAAGTGCTGCTAGGTGGGATAAAAGTGGGAGGGCCTTGGTGGGATTATGCTATCTTGGCCCAAGTCTATTTCTTCCTGGGGCTTTTGCATCCCAGGTCTTAAGGCACAAACCTGCAAGTCACCTGGAATTCTGTCATCACCATATCCCCTTCACTTCTTGACGTCCCACTGCTGCTCTTCAGGTCCCTGGCACCTTCATCTCTCACCTCCACTCTCACGGTAGCCTCCTAAGGGGTCTCCTGGTTTCCCAAGGCCATCCCTCCCCGAGCCTGTCTGTCTCTGCACAGCCCCCACAATGGTCTCCAACCTTTTGTCAAGGAAACAGGTCACATCAGTTCCCTGTTTCCCATTGCTTTTGTTATTTATTTATTTTTATTTTATTTTGAGACAGGATCTCACTCTGTCACTCAGACTGAAGTGTGGGGACATGATCATGGCTCACCACAGCCTCAACCTCCTAGGCTCAGGCGATCCTTCCACCTTAGCTGCCCAAGTAGCTGGAACTACAGGGATGTGCCACTTCACCCAGCTAATATTTTAAATTTTTTGTAGAGATGAGGTCTCGCTATGTTGCCCAGGTTGGTCTCAAACTCTTGGCCTAAAGCGATCCTCCCGCCTCAGTCTCCCACAGTGCTGGGATTACAGGCATAAGCCACTGCACCCAGCCTTCCTGCTGATTTTATAATATGACCCTTTACCTAGTCTCCAACTCTTCCTATGACTTGGCCCTTGTCCACCTATCTATGATCACCTCTTACCAGCTTCCTTTCCTACATCACTTGTTCCAGCTGGGCTAGCCCTTCTCCGTTCTGGAACACTTACGCTATTTCCTGTCCCAAGGGCTTTGCACTCCTTGTCCCCCTACCTGGACACTCCAGACTTGTGTGTGGCCCTTTCGCCCTCTTTATTTACCACCTCAGCCTGTTCATCTTCATGGTTCTGTCACTATCTGAAATCCTCATTTGTACTTGTTTATTCCCAATCTCCTTACTACTCCACATTATTCAAGGGCTTACCATGTGCTAGGCACTGCTCTAAGCACGCTACAAATAACCCTTTTGGTGCTCTTCAAGATCCTACAAGGTAAACATGATTATGCTCCCCATTTTACAGGCGAGGAGAGTGAGGCACAGAGGCCAGCGGCGTGCCCTCAGGCTATGCAACTGCAAAGTGGCAGAGCTAGGATTTCCACCCAGGTGCTCTCAGCCCAGAGCCGGGGGCCCCAAGTTACTGAATGATTTTGCCTGAAATACTAATGAGATAAAAACAGACACCTGACTTTTTTTTTTTTTTTGAGTTGAAGTGTCACTCTGTCACCCAGACTGGAGTGCAGTGGCCGCTCCCAGCCACCGCAGCCTTGACCTGCTGGGCTCCGGCAATCCTTCTGCCTCAGTCTTGGCAATCCTTCTGCCTCAGCCTTCCAAGTAGCCAGATTTACAGGCATGTGCTACCACACCCGGCTGATTTTTGATTTATTGTAGAGATGAGGTCTCGCTGCCCAGGCGGGTCTCGAACCCTCAGGCTCAGGCAATCCACTCACCTCAGCCTCCCAAAGGCGTGAAATTACAGGCTGAGCCACCGAGCCCGGCTACCTGACTTATTTTTTGAAGATTCCAATTGGCTTGGGAAGTGGCCAATGGACTCCATTGGTCACCCTGGTGCTGGGGAGCAGGACCCCCGAGAACGCCTCGCTCCCCAATCCCCACCAAGCTTTTACTTCCTGTAGCAATCGGGACATGACTTGACCTGTTTTTCCCCTCCGGGCTATTCTTGGCAGAGGTCTGCTGCTTCTGTTGACATTTCCAACACTGACTCCATAAGCCGTGTCCCTTATGTCATTCCCAACAGGGCCGGCTGCATGAAGGAGTCCACCCTGGCTAGCACCCATGGAACTGAAACCTTGGCAGTACCTCCGGTTGCAAAAAATAGGGGACTCAACGCCTATTTGGGTTCTATTTTTATTAAAACCCCTTTAGCTTGTTTCCATCAGAGCAATTAAAGTGTCGCGGCCTGATGCTCTGCAAGCTGTGGAGGAGGTGCCTTGGTGAGCAACTGTTTTCAGGCAGAGAACTTTCTTTTCAAAAGGACCCCTGGGGGTGGAAGTCTCAGGCCTACTCTCAGTCCCAGGGTGGGTTTTCTTTGCAGATAATTTATTTGCTGATGTTCTCTGCAGCTGGTCTTGAGTTAACTGAGATTGAAGATAACCTAATTTCCCTACTCTTTTTCTTTCTTTCTTTGCCTGATTTTGTAACTCAGAACTAGTCTGAAGGCTTCAAATCTGCTCAATGAATGTTAATTCCTTTCACACCTTGCCGGAGGTGCACAGAAGCCAAGTGTGAAGTTTCAACCGGCAGAACTACAGAGACCATCTCTGTCCCTACCTTGGCACCTTGCAATCAGCTAAGTCCACGCCAACCAGGCCCTGTCCTTGCTCCATGACATGGTGGGTATGGCCCGCTGGCTGGGGTATGCCCTCTCCGCACGACTCTGTGCATCTTAACACTGGGGCATGTTCTGGAACTTGACAGTTTGCAATTCGGTGGCCACAGATGGAACATGTGTAAGGCTCTGAGAGCTTTGTGCTCTGGAGAGCTTTGTGCTCTGGAAGACGAGGCACCGGTCTAGGGTAGGGCACTAGTTTTAATATATTCATAGGTGGTGCTGATGCTCCTGGCTTGGGGACCATACTTTGAGAACCACTGTTGTAGGTTTTGGCTTACGTGTTACTCCCCCCCTCCCCCCAAAGGCCCTCCCTGACACACCCTGACACGGAAGGTGCCCTGCCATCTCTATAGCCCCTTCTAGGATCATGTTTGTGATGCTCTAATAATGTCCCTGACTCCTTGATGGTCAGCTCCATGCATAGGGCTGGGCCTGTCTTATGCACCTCTCAAAGGATCTGCTCTCTGTTTCCTTCCCCCTCCTCATCTCCTGTCACTTTTGTTCACACTTCTGCCACTCAGACCTGCTTTTGTTTCTCAAAGCAGGCCAAACCACACACCTCACCTTTTCCTGCCCCAGGACCTTGGTACTTGCTACTCTCACTATCTGGAATAGTGAACTTCCCTGGGCTCACTACCTGGTCAGCCAGCTCTGCATCCTTCCTGAGAGACCTTCCCTGAACTCATTAACTCACTATTTAAAAAAGATCTCCTTAGCTGTTCCCTTCACACACACACACACACACACACACACACACACACACACACACACACACCCTTAAGTTTATGTCACAGAACTTACTGCAATATGGTTTATAGTCCGCTTTGTCCTTTAGAATGTAAACTACAGAAGAACAGGGAGGGATGACCTCTCCATCCCTCACCATAGACTGTGCCCAGCATGGCAGAAGGAGGACCCTTATCAAAAGGTGAGGGGGACAGTGAATGCGTGGGGTTCATTTCTGTTCTCAATGAAATGCACAGTAGAAGAGGCCCGAAAACAGCCAACCCTGCCCTGCAGGGATCAGGTTGAACCACATGGATTCTTCTTTCTGCGAACCTCCCTTCCCCCAGGCCACGCATCAGACATCCCTCACTTAGTTTTGAGCAAGGGAGTGAGGGAGAGGCAGAAAGAGGCAGGGGAGGTTTTGCAACAGCCTTGCAGAAGATTAGACACATAATCAAATCCTGAGGGCCACACAGTGTTCTGCCAGCTGAGGTACCCGGGGAAAATGGACCAGGGGCCCCTGAGGCCAAAGGCCATGCAAAATAACTTCTCAAAAATAGCAGCTTGCAATCTCAGGAATGAGCATAAATTGTCAATGACGTGAGCAGTGTTTTGAAACAGAAAGCGGGGCCCTATTTAAGTTGCAGATAATGGTTATATGACATGGGCATAGCTTGGGCCAATTTTTCCAAAGGAGACACTTAGGTGTGATGCTGAGTCCTGTGGAAGCCGTATTGGAAGGACCAGAACTGAGGAGAGAGATGCCTGGTGGTGTCACGGGAAGGGGGCTGCCCTCGCCTGGCTCTGCTGCTCACCGCATGGTGTACTGGAACAGGTTAGAGCTTCACCTTCAGAACTAGCCTGGCCTGGGTTGAAGCCCCGGGCCCAGCACTGATTTCTGTGTGACCTTGGGCAGTTACTTCACCTCACTGAGTCTGCCTCATTCTCTTTAAAGTTAGGGTAATAGCCATTTACTTTCTCAGGGTGGTTGTAAAGATTAAATGAGCTAACACATATCAAATGGTTACTACAATGCTTGGCACAGAATAAGCTCTCAATAAATAATAGCTATTATTAGTAACATTTGAATATTGAGGAAGTCACATTACCTCTTTGTGCCCATTTTCCCATCTATATATAGATTAAAAAAAACAGGTTAAGAACTTTTCTGTTCATCAAAAGATACATCACTGGGCGTGTTTGCTCATGCCTGTAATCTCAGTGACTCAGGAGGCTGAGATGGGAGGACTGCTTGAGTCCAAGAGTTTGAGACTGGCCTAGGCAACATAGCAAGACCTTGTCTCTACATAAAAATTTTAAAATTGGCCAGGCTCGGTGGCTCAGCCTGTAATCCCAGCACTTTGGGAGGCTGAGGTGAGTGGATTGCCTGAGCCCACGGGTTCAAGACCAGCCCAGGCAACTTGGCGAGACCTTGTCTCTACAATAAATAAAAAATTAGCCAGGTTTGGTAGTATGCACCTGCAGTTTCAGCTACTTGGAAGGCTGAGGCTGAAGGATTGCCGGAGCCCAGCAGGTTGATGCTGGGTTGGCCATGAGCATGCCACTACACTCCAGCCTGGGAAACAGAGTGAGACTCCGACTCAAAAAAAAAAAAAAAAATTAAAAAATTTGCTGGGTGTGGTAGCACATGCCTTACCAGAAGGCTGAGGTAAGGGGATTGCTCAAGCCCAAGAATTCAAGGCTGCACTTCAGCCTGGGCAACAGAGCAAGACCCTGTCTCTAAAAAAGAAGATACTACAAGAAAAATTAAAAGGCAAGTTACAAGCCGGGAGATTTTTGCCAAACAGATAGCTGACAAATTAGTATCCAAAACATATAAAGAACTCCAATAAATCAGTAAAAAGGTAATCAACCCAGTAGAACAATGGGCAAAACACGTAAACAGGTATTTCACAAAAGAGCAAGCATGGATGGCCTGTGACTGTATAAAAAATATGCAAGCCAGGTGCAGTGGTTCACACCTGTGATCCCAGCACCCTGGGAGGCAGAGGCAAGCGGATTGCCTGAGCCCAGGGGTTCAAAACCAGCCTGGGCAACTTGGCTGAGGTAGAAGGACCTCATCTCTAAAATAAACTTAAAAAATTAGCCCAGTGTGGTGGCGCACACCTGTAGTTCCAGCTACTTAGAAGGCTGAGGTAGAAGAATCATCTGAGCCCAGCAGGTTAAGGCTGTGGTGATGGTGAGTGTGCCACTGCATTCCAATCTAGGCGATAAAGTGAGACTCTAATTAAAAAAAAAAAAAGAAAGAAACCTCATTAGCACTCAGGAAAATACAAATCAAGATCACAGAGAGATATATATCTCATACCCATTAAATTGGCAAAAAAATTAAGAGTTCTAACAATGGAAACTTACACATTGTTGATGGGAGAATAAGGTGGTACAATTTGGAAGTAGCCTGTGGAATACAGCATTCGCAGGCCCTGCAAGCCAGCAATTTCACTTGGGTATTCACCCCAGAGAAATTTGTACTGCATATGAATGCACACAGTGATGATGCTTGTAATGGAAAAAAGGCAGGAAACGAACCAAATGTCCACTGATAAGCAAATGCTTGTCGAAGTTGTGGCATGGTCCCACAGTAGAACAGCAAACAGTTATAAAAATGAACTGTAACTATATGTTTGAAAGTTAACATGAAATTGAGTGAAAGAAGCAAGACGCAGCAGACTGCGTGCACCATGGTCTTATTTTTATGAAGTTCAAAAACAAACCCCAATAATATATTCATTAGGTAAAAAAATCAAGGGGATAATAAATATAAAATCTAGGCTACTGGTTACTAAGGGTGGCGGGTGACAGAGAAATCGGGGGTAGAAGGTGACAGAGGGTTCACAGGAGGAAGCGATGATCATGTTCTCCAACTCAAATAAGCAGAAGTTCATGGGTGTTCATTGTATTATAACACTTTATAGCATAAAAACATGTTATGTATGTTCTTTTGTGCGTATCGAATATGAAAGTTTTGTTTTTATTCTGAGCTGGGGTCTCACTCTGATGCCCAGGATGGAGTGCAGTGGCATAGTCACGGCTCACCGCAGTCTCAGTCTCCCGGGCTCAAGCAATTCTCCCTCCTCAGCCTCCCAAGTAGCTGGGCCTATAGGCGTACACCATCGTGCCCAGCTATTTTTGGGGGGTTTTTGTCAAGACAAGATCTGAGTTGCCTAGGCTGGTCTCAAACTCCTGGGCTCAGGTCATACTCCCACCTCAGCCTTCTAAAGTGCTAGGATAACAGGCATAAGCCACCTCACCCAATCTGGTTTTGTTTTTGTTTTTATTTTGTTTTTTGTTTTTTGTTTTTTTTTTGAGTTGGAGTCTCACTCTGTCGCCCAGACTGGAGTGCAGTGGCCACTCCCAGCCACCGCAGCCTCGACCTGCTGGGTTCCAGTGATCCTTCCGTCTCAGCCTTCCGAATAGCCGGAATTACAGACATGCGCTACCACACCTGGCTGATTTTTTGATTTATTGTAGAGATGAGGTCTCGCTGCCCAGGTGGGTCTCGAACCCGTGGGCTCAGGCAATCCACTCACCTCAGCCTCCCAAAGCACGGGATTACAGGCTGAGCCACCAAGCCCAGTTTATTTTTATTTTTTAACAGTCTGGACTACTCAATCCTTATGGTCCCCTTCAGCTCTAGGCTATGATTTCTGAGCTATTGTGTAGAAGCTTCCAGTTTAGGGAGATCTTATAACAAACTCTGCACAACTTCCATCATTTGGTTATCCCTGCATTAGTTCTCTTTGATTTCTTAGTGTTAATGACCACCTCAGGGCCAGCAAACATAACCACTTTCCTGTGAGATATGCTCTGCAGTGTGAGTTGGTCTGAGAGGGACCTTGTCACAGCACGCAGATGACATGAGGAGGTGGGTATGCTTGAGTTGTAATCAAGCGAGGGGTCACATTCATGTCCATTTAACTCAGCTGAACACTTTGTTCTTTAGGGACACACATAAAATAACCCGAGACAGGTTGTTTTTCTATGATTCCTTTGCTTAAAAGGCAGAAGAGCCTTTTAAAGTCACTATGGAAATAATAGTCTTTCAAAATGGAGTGAGGTTTTTACTTTTTATTGATTTCTTTAAAAAATGCCTTAAACGTTAGGGATCTGGATTTTTATTGCTGGCCATACACAACATGATGTATAATATTATATAGCTTCCTCTTCCCTACAAATCTTTGAAACGATCTAGAAATTTAGCCAGGTGAATCCTCTGAAATGTTGATCAATGTCTGAGCTGCTTCAAACCTGAGAAAAGGCTTCCTAGACTGCTTAATTATTTAAAAAGAAGTACATTACTTAATATTTACCCATATTCTTGGATAAAGAAGTAAGAGTAAACATAAAATGCTAAATTGGAAAATGACAGTGTCCTCTGATACAGTTTTTTAAATGTTCTGCTCCTGAACCAAAGAGATAGCCGAGTGCCAGGTCCTCTCGGTCCTATTAAGATAAGGCCACTCTCTGGAAACAACCATTGTCATGCCTCCTCTCAATGACTGGTGCTGCTGGCTTTTAATACTGGTTTCTGTCTCCAGCCTTTCTTCAAGCCTCAAAACAAATTCCAACCACACTTTTCCTTCAATAAGTCACACCATCTTTCTCTCACCTTCCTTTTAGCTACTCATTGGCTTTCTAGTGTCCAAAAAAAGGGAAAATGTCCTCAGGGAAGAATTTTGTTATTCAAAGGGAGACCAAATCATGTAGGAATAAAACGAACTTCTCTCTTAAGGGTGATACAGGAACAGAAAATGCTATAAAAGATTGAAATCTGTTTTTGTGTGTGTGCTTTAGCCCTGGTAGGACATGTTTGCAGGATGCACTGATTCTGTGTGCCCCTTCCATATGAATTCTGAAACACTAGCAATTCCCAGGCACTATTTTCAGAGCTGTGCTAACACTTGTTAATAATGTTGGCGTAGAAAGTCATGCTCATCTTAAACTCATTTAGAAACAAAGAAAATCAGCGAGAGTGTGCCAGAAGAGAAAGGAAGAGATAATCAAGTTACTGCTATCGGAGAAACAGAATGCAAAAATAAATTTTAAAAAAGTAAATAACAAAGAAGGCTGTGTGGTGGCTCACACCTGTAATCCCAGCACTTTGGGAGGCTGAGGCAGAAAAACTGCTTGAGACCAGGGGTTCAAAAGCAGCCTGGGCAACATAGTGAGACCCTCACCCCCATCTCTACCAAAAAAAAAATTTTTAAGTAAAATGAGAGTCCTTTTTCTGTCAACTGCAAGTATTGGAGAAAAAGTGAAAATTTCAGGTGAAAGCAAATCTCTCCTTATTGATGAGTTTACCAGCAGTTTGCTGCTATGCAAGTTCCAACCAGCCCTTATTGGGCCCCAATGCAGCAAAACCTTTCCAGTAAGCTGAACTATTGACATTAATGTGGCCAAGAGTTTGATGCTTTGTTTTGCTTTCAAAACTAATAGCCCCTTAAGTGTGATGTGGGATTTTGGATTGGATTTTCAAAGAGGAAAAGGACACTAGTGAAAAATCAGGTGAAATCTGTATCAAGCCTGCGGTTAGTTAATAGTGTTGTAGTAATGTTAATGTCCTAGTTGTGATAAATGCACCATGACTGTATAAGATGTTAGAGAAAGCTGAGTGAAGGATATATGGGAACGCTCTGTCCTATCTTTTTTTTTTTTTTTTTT
>NW_007253950.1:217288-223092 GCF_000164805.1 Carlito syrichta
AGACTGGAATGCAGTCGCCGCTCCTGGCCACCGCAGCCTCGACCTGCTGGGCTCCAGCGATCCTTCCGCCTCAGCCTTCCGAGTAGCCAGAATTACAGGCATGCGCCACCAGGCCCGGCTGATTTTTTTATTTATTGTAGAGATGAGGTCTCGCTGCCCAGGTGGGTCTCGAACCCGCGGGCTCAGGCAATCCACTCACCTCAGCCTCCCAAAGGCGCGGGATTACAGGCTGAGCCACCAAGCCCGGCTTGTCCTATCTTTATAATTGTTCTAGAAATCTAAATTATTTCCAAATAAAGTTTCATGAAATGATGCCTGTAGTTGATTTGACCCTGATCTCAGAAAAGCAGACACAGAAAGGTGAGCTCTGCTTAGGGGTGGCATTTGTACCTTTCCCTGGACATCAGCAGGCAACAGGACTGTGTGCCAGGAAGAATGCTTCTATCCTTGGCAAGCAAGATTTATCTGGTTGTTCCATGTCTCCTTTGATCAAATAGGTAGAAAAGCAAAAGCCTAGAAAAATCAACAAAATGAGCTCAAACAAAAGCAGGCTGCACCCGTCACCTGTATTAGTCATTTGCTCTCAGGAAGAGGTGATTCATTGTACATTTTATTCAATACTATTAAGGAAGGAAGATTTACTGCTGCTCATTCAAAGGGTAATATCAAGACTTAGCAACAGAATCCCAACTTTTAGATACTTTTCCTTTAGGTTTAGGGCATTTAATTATCTTTTGTCTTTTTTCTGTTTTATTTTTACGAGGCCTTGTTATGTTACCCAGTCTGGTCTTGAATTCCTGGGTTCAAGCAATTCTCCTTCCTCAGCCTTTCAGAGTGCTGGGACTGCAGGTATGAGCCACCACACCTGGCCCTGATTATCTTTTAAACAATTTCTGTGGACTCAACATTAACATTTTAAGTTTACCTTTACTAGATAAGGAGTATCGATATTACAGTTATCAGACTAATTCTTATAGTTAAGCAAATATCCTACAAGTTACTTCAAATATAGATTTTTCTCCTAAACACAAAAATGCCTGCTTTGAGAAACATATATATAGAATTTGCAGTTGTTTTCTTTTGCCAAGGTCAGTCTAAAATTTTATATTTTCACCTAAACATAATTGCTTCAAGCACAGAGAGGAAAAGTTCTCTCTTGGGGTTTCTTGAAGGATAACGGAACAGAAAAGAACAGATAGACTCAGGATGGAACTGACTGCTGTTTGAACTTGAGTGAGTCACTTAATGCTTCTGCATGACAGTTTCACTACTTCAGACACAGTATTCCAGAAACTTCTCAGGCCCAGTAGTGCTGACAGGCTAATGAGCAGCTCTGTAAGATGTTCAGAGTTCTCTTAGGGAGAAAGTGGAATTTTTATTTAAAATAAGAAACCATTTCTGCTGTGGAAGCACTAAGGAAGATCAGTATCACATCTCTGGGGTAAAAGTGAATTTTTCAACAAATCATGTTGGATGACTGGGTGGCCCTTTTCTGAGCTGGGAGGAGGATTTTGAGCAGAGAACTGATAAGACCAGATTTACTTTTGAACAAGACCACTCTGGCTGCTATAAGAGTGTGAAGGTGGTATGGAGGGTGAACACAGGGAGGCAGCTAGGGGGTGACCCTCACAATCCAGGAAAGAAATGGTGGGCCTGGGTGACAGCACTAGAAGTTGGGGAGAGGTGGCCAGAAGCTGTGAATGATTGGAAAGTAGACTCAAAAGATATGGAAGAGTGAGGAGAAAGGTCAGGGAGGACACCAGGTTTTTGTCCTGAGCCACAGGGAAGGATGGAGTTGTCAAAAACAGAGATGGGAAAGATCAGAGGAGGTGTAGATTGTTGGGGACCAGATTAGGAACTCAATCTTATCAGCCATGGCAGGTCAGGTGTTGAAGTAGAAACATCAAGCAGGTGGTTGGATACAAGTCTGGAGTTGGAGCGAGAGAACTGGGCTGGAAGTATGAGGTTGGGAGTCAACAGCATGCAATTGGAGATCCAAGGATTAAGCTTGGAGGCTGCCCAAAGTTCAGAGGTCGGTGAGGACAGGAGGAACTGACAGACGCAGAGCCCTGCCCCTCTCCCCCCAGCAACCCAGGTTGTCCCATAAAAACCTGCATATGGCGAGGTCTTGTGTCTCTAATGAAGGCCACAATTATGTGGGAACAGAGCCCTTCAGGAGAAAGGACACACATCTACTCCCTGGATTTTGAGAGCAATTTGGTATCTGAGTGAATTTGTGGAGTCTTTTTGAAAAATTCACCTTTTTGAAAGGACCCAATGGTAATCCAAAAGACTGGGGGCTGCAGGGAAGAGGGGTGGCCTGACAGGCTTGAAGGCAGATTGATAATTGAACATGGGTTTTCAAAAGCTAAGTGTAATATAATTCATTTAAAACTTAAACCAGAAAATAAATTATGCACATGCAGATCCACATATTCCTGACATGTGGCCCCTGAGGAATTTTTTTAGTAAAAGGAAAAAATGGCAGCAGTCTTAGGATTGCCTTTAAATATAAAGCTATCTGCGAAAAGAATGATGCCAAAAGTTAAACAATCTGCTTTTCTCACTCTATGAATGGTTTCTGGGGACCCAGCTATATATAAACGCTGTGGTAGTAATAAATATCTCATCTTCCTAGGACATAGCACATTCCTACAGAGAATGTACCTCATATTTATGTGTATTATATAAGCAAAAGAGCAGTTCCTAGAACATGGATTTATGTGAGCATTATTGTCAATTATGATCAAAGCATTGTTGATCATCTGTAGTACTAGAGTGATAGAAATAGTACTTGTACAGAACATAATTATGTAAAAAGCCAATCATTTATTCAGCACTAAGAACAAACTATAAAAACATCAATTCCATCTTAAAACAGGCATTTAAAAAACATTTCTGTCATTCTAAGTTTGTATCAAGACATCTGCACAATCTGGAAACTCGAATCCCTCTGTAATTCCCAACGACAAAGATAATTTTTGCTAGTTCTAGGGTGTCAGTGGGGGAGCAGTGGTGCCCTGTGAACAGTCCAAAGAGTCCAGGGAATGTTGTTTCTTACTCAGCCTGAGGTTGCCTCCTAGGCCTCCGGGGAAGAGTTTTGTGCTTGTTTAAACAGCTTCCTAGGTCAGGGATGTGCTGTGATAAAGTTGCAAAATTTACAAAAGAGAAAAAAACACAATCGAGTCCTACTGCCCACTTATAATTGCTATGTTAAGTTTCTCAAACACAGTTTTTCACAGCCAGCAACCCTCAAGTCCTGATTTCCAGATGTAATAAAGGCTGGGTTAACACCCTTTAATAACTACTTTGCAGTTCTAAATGACTCCCTGACAGCTTTTCTAGACAGGGAATGGAATAAATGCACGGGTGCTCTGAAGATCTGAGACAAAAGCAAGCTCAGTTTAACCATTTCCCCTCTAGGATGACTGTAGCGTTACGCGAGTTTCAGTTCACCAAGCCCTGGTGCACAGCATGAAAGAAATGTCTTTTCTTTAGTAAAAGCCACACCATTCATCTGCCTTTCCCTTTTCCTTCTTTATTCTTGGTGGCTGTTTTTGGAAACTGGGGTAACTCCCCACAGGTGGGCGGCAGGAGATATATACAAGTCAGGCCAGCATGGTGGAGATGCTGTCTTCTGCACAACCATGAGGAAGATGAGGCAAATAAGATCAAGAGAACATTTTCAGAGCAGGTGAAGATGGCCTAGTTTGTACCTTCCCTTTGCAGCTAGTGAAACTGGACATCTGAGGCTATTCAAGCTTCCAGACACGAGGAATCCCAGTTGCAACTTACTGTGATGTTTATGTCAATGATCCTTATTTAGGAAGAACTTTGATTTCTCCTTGGCTGTGGGTTTTGGGCATGAACTGTGGATCCGCAGGGTGGGACAGTCCTGGAAGACTTATAGGGCCAGGGACTTCCTCCAGCATGTCAATGTCCACCAAATGGTACCACTTCTGAGACTCCTACAGGAAATCACCCATGATATGGGAAGGATTCTGGTCCTGTACAAAGTTAACCAGTTCTTATCACGGACACTTGGAGGGATAAGTATATAAGGAGCCATTCTGTTTTCTCCTGAATTTCAATCTTCCATGTCAGTGAATTTTCTCTTCTTGTAAGTCTGAACAAGGTTAGAAGCTGTGATCTGGGAAGCCTGTCCCTTCTCCCAACACTGAAAGTCATTCAGTCCTTTCTGTCCTGTTTGAAATAAGCCCCTCTCCATCTCGTCTAGCCTGGCTACCAGTGCAGAAGTGTCTTCATTATAAGCATTCTGGGAAGAGTCCATGATGCGGCGAAAACGTCCAATAAAAGTCTGAAGAGGGTGGGAGTTAAGAGAAGTTAGGGTTGATCTCACACCCCATAAAACCAGATCCATTTTTATCTGAACATTGAAATGGCATGAAAAGAACAAATGAGGTCTCAGGACTCAGTCAGGAGTCTGAGTCAGATCTGATTCCCCTCAAGCACTCAATAAGTTATTGCACATTGCCAAACCTTAATTTCCTTGTCTATGAAATGGATTGTTATAAAAATTCATTGGGTTGTTATGAAAACCAATGAACTGCACTCCAGCCTGGGTGAGTGAGGCTCCAACTAAAAAAATAAAATAAAATAACTATAGTCACTATATATAAAGAAAGAAAGAAAGAAAGAAAACCATTGAAATAGTACATGCAAGCACCTAGCAAATAGCTGCCACACAGCAAACTCCTTGAAAAGAATACCTATTATTGTCAGTAGTAACAAAGGCCATTATAATGTACTGTGGCCACGTGCAGATAGTTTTCAATCAGAAGAGACTCCTGATTTAATGGAATGCAGTTTTGTTAAGTCTGCAAGCAGGATGGAGACACACAATATCCAGGGCTGCTATTTCATTATTGGCTCTGAGCACAAATGGTAAGCCCTGGCTCCGGTTTCTTCAATTGCTTCATGGCAAAGTCACCTTATCTATAAGCAACTAATCTAAAGCACTTCAAACAGTGATAGAAAGAAAACATACAACTCATTAAAAAAGGGCAGGATTCCAATTTAAGAATAGCTTTCTACTCAAAAGAGTTTCCTAAACTTGAACTATCTGTAGTCTATGCATTGACTTCTTTTGTTGAATGGAGAGCAACATTTTCCCTTACTATCTACATCTAGTATGTGGCCAGCTAAACAGCCCTTGAGCCTGGTGGAGGGTGTTAGAGCAGCCCAGAGAGCACACGTTTTTTAAGTCAACAGTGCTTATAAAGCACGAAATGAGGAATTAAGTGAATTAAATTTTGGTTATTTATGTTCCAAGAGGCAGAAATGATGATTTCTTCTAAAAACAGATTAAAAAATAATTATACAACATTAAAGTAAGGAGATGCCATAAAGGAAGGGAACAGATGTATGTCCATAGAAAATAATAATAATGGTCAGGTTCGGTGGCTCAGCCTGCAATCCCAGCACTTTGGGAGGCTGAGGCGAGTGGATTGCCTGAGCCCGTGGATTCGAGACCAGTTCAGGCAACTTGGTGAGACCTCAACTCTACAATGAATAAAAAATTAGCCAGGTGTGGTAGCGTACTCTTGTAGTTCTGGCTACTTGGAAGGATCTCTGGAGCCTAGCAAGTCAACACCTGAGTTGGTTGTGAGTGTGCCACAGCACTCCAGCCTAGGCGATGGAGTAAGACTCCAACTCAAAAAATAAACGCGGGTTCGAGACCCGCCTGGGCAGCAAGACCTCATCTCTACAAAAAAAAAAAAAAAATCAGCCGGGCGTGGTAGCGCATACCTGTAATTCTGGCTACTTGGAAGGCTGAGGCGGAA
>NW_007253950.1:223218-237747 GCF_000164805.1 Carlito syrichta
GTGAGACTCCAACTCAAATAAAATAAAATAAAATAATAACAAGTTACCGTTTATTACACATAGTTTTAACATAGTTTTACCATAACTCTAATTTTGGCAATATTATTACTATTTTTTTTTTTAATTAGAGTCTCACTCTGTCACCCAGGCTGGAGTGCAGTGGCACACTCACAGCCACCGCAGCCTCAACCTGTGGGGCTCAGGCGATCCTTCTGCCTTAGCCTTCCAAGTAGCTAGAACTTCAGGCGTGCGCCACCATGCCTAGTTAGGCAGTATTATTATCTTCATCTTCCAGGTGAAGAATTGATGCTTAGAGAGGTCAAGCAGTTTGACCAAGTCACATGCTATTTCATGGCAGAGCTAAGTCTTAACCCCAGAACAAGGGAAGGAAACAACCCAGTAATGCATGGATTTCCAACAGGAACCCTCAGATCAGGCCTGGGACTGTGTACTTAAGTGTCTGTCACCTGTAACCCACCATCATCCTATTTGCTAGACTTCCTGCTGGTTTCAAATCTTAGGAAGCAAATATAAAGAACAGCAGAGAAGTCATAACTAACACACACACACACACACACACACAGGTATTTGGCAGATACAATGCAACTATAGGCCAACCTGTAATAATAACAAACTAAGTTTATAAGGAATACACTGCTCTGGATAAAAGTGATGTCTGGGGACTACCATGCTGGCTCCTGAGACACATGCAATAACCTGGGTTTTCACATCAACTACTTGCCTGCAGCAGAGATTGGGAAATGTCTGCATTCTCTGGACTGTCAAAATGCAGGAGTTGGGAGCCAAACCCATAAAAATGTGGCCCCATTTTGTGGAGGTCCACCACATTGGCATCCGCACTGAACACGGTCCTCCAGCCCTCTTGGTAGATCTTGGGAAGTTCCACAGAAAGGATCCGTCGCTTGTTGTCAAAAAGTCCTTTTGCCAGCCACAAGGGAATTTCAAGCTTTGAGCCCTGCATTGTGTGATAATGGTGATTTTAAAAACAGATAACATAGTAAATACATGTGACAAAAAGGAAATATAAGCAAGAAGGCCTGTTCTCTTTGGGGGAGTTAACGGTCAAAGACCTATTTGTAACTTGAAGAAATGAACGGTGTGGGCTAAGTTTTATGTAATAATGGAATGCAGAAAATGGATTTATACAACAAAAACATGGTAGAGAACAAAAATATAGCATAAGGAGAGGTCAATGTTCTAACTAATAAGAAATGTCTAATTTGGTCAGGCTCAATGTCTCATGCCTATAATCCCAGCTCTTTGGGAGGCCAAGGCAGGAGGATTACTTGAGTCTAAGAGTTTGACACCAGCCTAGGCAATATAGTGAGACCCTGCCTCTATTCAAACAAACAAACAAATAGAAAACCAAACTGTCCAATTGCAGATACTTCAGAGCTATAATTAATGTTCCTACTTTCTTTGAATATTCAATATTTATTCCATATATACCTCTCCACCCCCATCCCTCTCTTCTTTTAGAGACAAGGTCTTGCTCTATTGTCCAGGTTAGTGTGCAGTAGTGGGATCATAGCTCACTGAAGCCTCAAGCTCCTGGGCTTCAGTGAGCCTCCCACCTCAGCATTCCAAGTTGCTAGAAATCAAGGCATACCTACCACGCATGGCTGTCCCCCCCCCCCATGTGTGGGGTCTCACTGTGTTATTCAAACTAGTCATTAACTCCTAGTTTCACATGATTCTCCCACCTTAGCTTCCCAAAGTGCTAGGATTACAGGTGTGAGACACCATGCCTGGCCATCTCTGTATTTTTAAAGCCCTAACAGAATTTGAAGACAAGATGAGGTGGCTATGATGAATCAGAAAATAAGAGAAATCTCCTCCAAATCAAAGGCAAACATAACTGGCTTGAATGAGGCAACAAAAATCTAAAACTCAGGCAAGAAAGAACTGTTGTAAAAGGTGGGAGCAGTCTTGGGGGTTGTGGGAAGCAGAGCTTTTGGCAAACTCTACAGGACTAGAGAGACAAGTATTGAGTTTAAGGTGCCAAAGCAGCCAGGATATGAGGGGCCAAGGGAGAGAAGAGAGAGAAGTAAGAAGGGAGAGAAGTAAGTCCAACATTTGGTCCCATGTATCAGAGTAAGTAGGCATCAACTTTAAAATAAATTAGAAATAAACAGAAAAAAAAAAGAAATAAACAGAAATTCCAAAACTGAAAAATAAAATAATTGAACCCAAGAATTCAATAAATTAAATGCAACTTAACAAGTTTACTAGATTTGACATAGATGAAGAGAGAACCATGAATCAGAAAAAAGATGAGTAGAAAATATCCAGATCTGGTTGAAGAGAAAAGAGAAAACAGCAAGAGACATATGAAATAATTTAAATAGATGGAGGGAGACAGAGAGAGAAAAGGTCTAACAGGCATGTCATTTGAGGAGGAGGGATAGGTTGAGGTGAAAGAAATATCTGAAGAGACATGGCTGTACATTTTCCAAAATTAAAAAAAGATATCAAACCACAGATTCAACGACCATCATGAACAAGTAGAATAAATAGTAATCAAATCACAACTAGGCATATCTTACTCAAATTGCTGAAAACCACAGAAAGAGAAAATCTTTTTTTTTAAGTCAGGGTCTCACTCTGTCGTGCAGGCTGGAGTGCAGGGGTTCAATCACAGCAATTGCAGCCTTGACCCCCTGGGCTCAGGCAATCCTTCCACTTTACCCTTCCAAGTAACTCGAACTATGTGCGTGCACCACCATGCCCAACTAATTTTTTTTTTTGTAGAGACAGGGTCTTGCTGTGTTGCCTAGGCTGGTCTCAAACTCCTGGGTTCAAGTAATCCTCTTGCCTCGGACTCCCAAAGTGCTGAGATTACAGGTGTGAGTCATTGCACCCGGCTACTTAGAAGGCTGAGGTGGAAGAACCCCTTGAGCCCAGGAGGTTGAGGCTGTATGACTGTGCCACTGCATTCCAGCCTAGACAACAAAGTGAGACCTCAACTAAAAAAAAAAAAAAAAAAAAAAGGCAAGAGCTTAATGACCTAGAAAAGACAAATCAAGAAAGAGAGAAAGAGAGACAGCACAATTTATCAATATTAAGAATAAAAGGCTGGGCTTGGTGGCTCAGCCTGTGATCCCAGCACTTCGGGAGGCAGAGGCGAGTGGACTGCCTGAGCCCGTGGGTTTGAGACCAGACCGGGGAACTTGGCGAGACCTTGTCTCTACAATAAAATTAAAAATTAGCTGGGTGTGGTAGCGTGCGCCTGTAGTTTCGGCTACTTGGAAGGCTGAGGTGGAAGGATTGCCGGAGCCCAGCAGGTTGATGCTAGGGTGGCCATGCACTCCAGCTGGGGCGATGAAGTGAGGCTCCAACTCAAAAAAAAAGGAACAAAAATAATGACATCACTCTAGTGGCACTGACATTAAAAGTTGGTAAAGGCTGGGCGCGGTGGCTTAATCCTGTAATCCCAGCACTTTGGGAGGCCGAGGTGAGGAGATTGCCTGAGCCCACGGATACGAGACCAGCCTGGGAAACTTGGTGAGACCTCATCTCTACAGTACACAAAAAAATTAGTTGGCCATGGCAGCACACGCCTGTAGTTCCAGGTACTTGGAAGGCTGATGCAGCAGGTCGATGCCTGGGTGGCCGTGAGTGTGCCACTGCACTCCAGCCTGGGCGACAGAGTGAGGCTCCAACTCAAAAAAACAAAAACAAAAAGGTGGTAAAGGACATTTCGAACATTGTACGAACAGTGTTGAAAATTAGATGAAGTGGTCAAATTCATAGTTAAAAACGAATATAACAAAACTAGCACAAGAATAAATATAAAATCTGAATAGTCCTGTATCTATAAATGAAATTAAATATATCACACAAACCTTCCTACACAAATCTCCATGCAGACGAATTCAAACAAGGTAGACAATCTGCCCTTAAGGAAGTCCAATATGACTCTCCATTCCTTCAGTGTGGCTGTATATAATGACTTCCTTCCACAGAGTACAGTGTGAACATGTAGAGAAACTTGACAGACACTACCTCAGCCATGTTGCCCAGGCTGGTCTCAAATCCCTGGGCTCAGGCAATCCTCTCACCAGGGTTCATATGAACAGTAAAAGTCATGTTGATTGCTGGCATCTTTGATACGATGCAATGAAAATGGCACTTTATCTTGGTGGTCTTCTTCCCCAGAAACCATAACCACAGTCTAATCATGAGGAAAATATCAAACAAATCCCACCAAGGAACAGTTTACAAAAATCTGACCAGCACCCCACAAACAGTGGAGGCTATTAAAGACAAGGAAAGTCTGATGAACTACCACAGCCCAGAGGAGCCTAAGGAGACAGGACTACTAAATGCAATGTGGTATCCTAAGATAGGATACTGGAACAGAAAAAGGACTTTAAATAAAAGCTAAGGAAACATGAATAAAGCATGGGGCAGCACATCTCCATGTTTTCCAGAGAGTATGGGAACCAAATCCTCATCTACTATAAAGGGAAGTCAACAAATAGTGTCTACATTTTAAACAATCAAGAGGAGTACATTTTAGAGTTTTTTTGGGTTTTTTATGTATCAGAGTCTCACTCTGTCACCCAGGCTGGAGTGCAGTGGCACGCTCATGGTCACCGTACCCTTGACTGCTGGGCTCAAGTGATCCTGAACTACAGGCACATGCTACCACGCCTGGCTAATTTTTTGATTTGTTGTAGACATGAGGTCTTACCAAGTTGCCCAGGCTGGTCTCAAACCCCTGGGGTCAGGCAATCCTCTTACCTCGGCCTCCCAAAGTGCTGGGATTATAGGCTTGAGCCACCATGCCTGGCCTAGTTTTAGAATATTATTTAGAAATATGGAGATGAATCGTGAAAACACCACTAAAAATGTACACAGGCCCTGCAGAGATGGAAAGAGAATGGGAGAAACAAGTCAGGGTCTGCTACTTTTTGTTATAGACCTTTTGGTATTATTTGACTTTAAAAACTTTGTGTAGGCGGGTCTCAGTGGCTCAGCCTATAATCCCAGCGCTTTAGGAGGCCAAAGCGAGTGGATTGCCGAGCCCGCGGGTTCAAGACCCACCCGGGCAACTTGGTGAGACCTCGTCTCTACAATAAATCAAAAAGTAGCCGGGCCTATAGTTCCAGCTACTTGGAAGGCTGAGGCTGAAGGATCGCTGGAGCCCTGCAGGTCGAGGCTGCGGTGGCCGGGAGCGTGCCACTGCACTCCAGCCTGGGCGACAAAGTGAGACTCCAACTCAAAAAAAAAACCCAAACCAATTTTGTGTATGTATTACATTGATAAAAATCAACTCAAAACAAAGAGACCAAACAAAAACACCCTTCTAAGCAAAAGTTAGGTGAAAGACGAAAACAAAACGAACCATTACAAGTCTTGCTCCTGGGGCAAATTTATATTTGAAGCCACAGGGCCTTAGGTTCTGAATCCCAGCTCACTACGTACTGTGGGACCCAACCTTTCTGGATTCCAGTTTCCTTGTATGCAACAATACTTAACTATAGGGTTGTTGAAGGATTAAAGGGCTAATAGACAGAAAATCCTACTCCTCCCACCCCATCCATGCTGGCACTAAGTAAGCCCTCAGTAAATGGTGCTGATGAATCTGCTCTTACAGAAACCACAGATGTTCTAGGGCAAACACAATCAGAACCCTGATCCTGAAGTACTCAATGGGAGCCAACCCTTAAGCATTCGACACACGCTGGAGGAAGACACTGATGATATGGGCAATTTAAAAAATGAACCAGTGCTGGAGGGAGCCTGGCGACCTAGGATAAATGTCGTTTCCCCATCGGTGGCGAACACCAAGTCCAGAGGCCACTTTGCGCACTACACAAGAGCCGCAATGAGGCCCTCAGAGCCTACGGCCCCCGTCTCCCCCGAACTACAAATCCCAGAGGGCAGTGCACGTCGACCCGGCGTCCCCGGCCGCAGGGCCCGCCGGGAGTTGTAGTCTTTCCCGGCGGGATTCCTCGCCGAAGGACTGACCTGGGGGACCGCGTTGTCGGTGTCGGCGCCAGCGCTGCGCTCCAGGAAGAAAGCGCCGAGGCGAGGCATGGCGGTCTCCGTGCGCACCGGGAGCTTCTCGTGGGACATCAGGATGTCGTCCAAGGAAAGATAGTTCTCCTCAGGCCCCAGCGCACCCGACTCCACCCGGAAATACGCCTCGGACATGGCGGCGTCTTGAACTTCTCCGCTTCCACTTCTCGTGGACCTCAGGGAGTCAGGGGTGTAAAGAGAGGAGAAGGCGGCAACAGGATAGTTGAAGTTGGGGAAGTCGATTGAAACTCATTTCCCGCGCCCGGGGACGGGACAGACAGGAGCAGTCGATCTGGGCGGGCATTCCCAGGCAGAAGCAATCGACCAAGTGTGCGGACCTGGACCAGCGGGACTGCGGGGTGAGGGTGAGGGGCAGTAGGCGGGGCCGCGGAGGTTGCCTCGTCTCCGCGTGTAGCCTAGTGGGAACGTTTCAAAGAACCCGTTGATGCTACATGATGCGTTCGCACTAGATTGTGTTCTTGTGGTCCATTAAATGCTTTCGTGAAATTAAAAACACTTTAAACACATTGGGTGGCTTACAATAAAGGTATCGTGTGTCCTCCACTCCAGGCCTAATCAAATCTGACTTTTCGTACAGATTTTTGTTAACACTGTGCAACTCTGTTAATCTCGGTATTTGAAAGAAACGTAAAAAAAATTTAAAAACCAACAAAAAACCGAAAACCAGCACTAACTCCAGAGAATTTTTGACCTAGATTATGAACTGTTTTGTTTGTTTTGGTGGGGGTAGAGGTGGGATGGAGCACTAGACCAAAAGTCATGAGTCTGCTCTACGGTCCCCCAGCTCACTTTATCATCAACTGACAATCTCCTTTTGTGACTTTTAATTTAAAATAAGAAATCTGGTCTAGTTCAGCTTTTTGAGCGGACCACGATGGTCATAGATCCCCAGCCACCCTGCAGATGAGATGCCTGTGTCAGATGCCATCGCTGATCCAGTGTCTTGGAGAGGGCGGATGAGAAGGGCCATGGTCACATAGTCCCAGACTTGGTGGCTCTACTCAGCAAGGGATATGGGTGGTGGCAGATTGTTGAGAACTGTGCTACAGAATTTGCTTCATGTAGAAGAACATTTTCAGGGGCTACTAGAACTGTGACCATAGTGTGTGGGGGAAGAGAGATGTGTGTTAATAATGGTTTGTATTTTCTGGTGCTTTGACATCTTGGGCCCTTGTGTGTGTACTTGGGGAGGAACTGCCTCCTCCAGCGTTAGCTGATTCCTGGAGTTAGCAAACAACTTGCTTGTGAACACATGCTTATATCCAAGCCTATATCCCCATCCTTCCTTTATCTAACTTACACACCAATATTTCCCCTGCCCTAAATCACAGTAGTAAATCACACCAGAACCAAGTACCAGACAACTAGAGATCGTCCCTATTTCCCAGAGCCTGCCAACGCTATTCAAACTGTTCAGTCCTAAACTTGCGCAAACTTGCCTGCCCTGCCTCAGTCAATCCTTCCCACAGAAACTGCAGTGAAGGCTCTGAACCATGCTATCTCCCTGCCACCTCTGCCTCCTAATTGACCCTAAACCTTTCTCACGTGGCCCTGTGTGGTATGTCATACTCCCTTCTCTTGAGAACTGTAACAAAACTTTGCCTCCAGAAATTAAATTCTGAGGACAATGAAGACAAGATGCAGTGGGGAGTCGGTCAAACTGTGTTAAGCCTTGGGTACCCTTCTGAGCAGTTAGGCTATTCCACAGAAAATTGGAGAAAAATTGTAATGTGTTTGAGCAAATAAAATAAATCTGAGCTTTAAGAAGAAAATTCTAGCAGTGGGGTGAAGAAGAGAGATGTTAGATGCTGGGAAGCCAGTTTAGAAGTTCTTCAGTGGACAGTATTTGGCAACTAATTGGCTATAGGAAGTGTAGGATGGACAGGCATCAAAGATTCAAGTTTCGAACCTGATTGACCAGGTGGATGGAGATATCACTAGTAGATACACAGGCACAGAACTAGGGGAAGTTTAAGGCAAAGGATGAGTTCAGTTGGAACACATGGAGTCTAAGAGCAACTCATCAGGTGGGTCTGCAGCCCTATGGAAAAACCAGCAGGGAAGCTTCAGAGTTAGGAGGCATCATTTATTTTTATTTTTTTCTTGGAGGCGTCATTTAGAGGTAGTTATAGGAGGATTTTTTCTTTATCATGTTTTAAATGTTCATTTGCAATCCAATCCAATATAAAAGTAAACATAATCTGTAGTATTAATTTAGAATTTATCTGACGATGTGTATATAGTACTGGATGTAGCTTGGGATAGAAATAGAAATTAATTTGTCTCATTGAAGGCAGTATAGTTATTTACTGCCAAGGACAGTAAGTTATTTTTTAAAATGTTGAAACAATTAAGATAGATGCTTAATGATTTATTGATGACAAAGAAAAGCAATACTTTTGCACAGAGTCCTGAACATTGACTCTAAGCTCAAATACCGCTATTATTTTAATACTAAAGCAACAGGCCAGTTTTAAAAAAACCAGATTGCCTCGTTTTTCTTTTTTGAGCAGGGTCTCACTATGTCATCCAAGCTGGAGTGTAGTGACACAATCCTGTGACTACAGGCAGCTGGGACTATGGGCATGCGCCACTATACTGGGCAAATTTTTTTATTCTATTTTTTAATTTTGGTAGAGATGGGGTCTTGCTGTGTTGCCTAAGCTGGTCTTGAACTCTTGGGCTCAAGTGATCCTCCCACCTTGGCTTCCCAAAATGTTGGGATTACAGGCGTGAGCCACTGCACTTGGTCTTTGTTTTTCTAATTTAATGATTTAGCCCATTGTGAAACTGTCAGGCATTGTATATATCATTATTCCAGTTAATCTTTTCTTTCCTTGAACTAATAAACAGTGAATAAGCCAGAAAAAGTGAAATTAGTGAAAGTTGGAGCTTATTATGCATCAATTCATTTGACAAAAGTGGCACATAGTTTATCAAGGATAGATCTGTTTATAGCTTAAATTCTAACAGCAGGAGTACTTCTCTGCTCTGAGAAAGTTGTGTTCTTTAGCACCCAGATAACCAATCCATGCACCAGAATTACACTAAAAGGAATTTCAGTAACCTTGTAATATTTAGAATATATTCAGAATATTTACAATATACAGCATTTCAGTATTCTGAAAGATGTCTGCTGGATCCCTGAAAATTTGAGTAGCTTTTCCACTCAATCATTTCAAGATTTCAGAAGGATAGAGCTGTGATGTTCCAGAACACAGAGCAAATGTTTTAGTGAACAGGACAGTGGCTGTATGACCTTTTATGACCTTGTCTCAGAAGTCACAGCCTCAGAAAACACACAGGCTTTAGATGAGCAAAACCACAAGCAGCTTTAAGTCTGTGCTTTTGAATACCAGTGCTTTCCAAATTTCTTTCAGAGTGGGGAGATTGTGATGCAAGTGACAGAAATCCAAATCCTGGGGGTGGGGAGGACAAACTCGGAAAGGAAGAAAGAAAAAAAAAAAAGAAATGTACAAAGCTGTACACATGATTCACTACAAAACAAAAATAAATGTATTGGACTTCATCCTTCCACTTGCTTGCTCAGGCCAAACGTGGGGTTTTCCTTCATCCCTTCTCTCACACTTACACTCTCTCTGTAACTGGCCATCAGCAAATGTTGACTCTCATATTTCCAGAATCTGACCTTTTCTTATCACTCTGGTCCAAGCCACCAGCCTCTCTTGCTTGCATTTTTATATTAGCTTTCTTCTTCATTTATTTATTTATTTATTTTAGACAGGGTTTCCCCTGTCACCTAGGTTGGATCTCAGTTCACTGCAGCCTCAAACTGCAATTGCTCAAACAATCCTCCTGCTTCAGCCTCCTGAGTAGCTGGGATCACAGAAACACACCACCACACCTGGTTTTTTGTACAGACAGGGTCTTGCTTAGTTGCCCAGGTTAGTCCCAAACTTCTGGGTTCAAGCAATCCTCCTGCCTCAGCCTCCCAAAGTGCTGGGATTACAGACATGAACCACCACACCCAGCATTGCATTTGGTTTCTATCTCTTTGCTTCTCTCCATGACCTCCCTGTTGTTCCTTGAACACCCCAGACACACTTGTTTCCCAGGGCTTTGCATTGTCTGTTCCACTAACTGGATGTCTTTCTTTTGGATTTTCACATGGCTGGCCTTTACCAAAAACCACTGTCTCAATGAGGCCTTTCCTGGCTACCTTATCTACAATTTTAACTATTTCCCACTCAGACTTGATATGCCATGCTGCAGTTTGATTGTGTCTCCTCAGATTCATGTGTTGGAAACTTAAACTATAAGGCAACAGTGTTGGGATGTGGGGCCTAGTGGGAGGTGTTTAGGCTGTGAGATCTTCACCCCCATGAATGGATCAGTGCTGTTATTAAAAAGGACTTTGGGGAGTAGGTGATCTCTCTTCTACTCCTCTGCCATGTGAGGACACAAAGTTTGCCCCTTTTTGGTCCCTCTGACTTCCACCATGTGAGGCACAGCAAGAAGGTCCACACCAGATGCCAGCACATTGATCTTGGACTTCCCCGCCTCCAGGACTGTGAAAGATTAAATTTCTGTTCTTTCTAAATTACCCAGACTCACATATTCTATTATAGCACAAAATGGACTAAAGACAAATGGACACCCCCCCTTATCCCTTTAGCACTGATCTGTCTCTAATGTAGTATTTCTTTTACTTATTTATAATGCTTATTGTCTGTCACCCATATTAGAACATTAACTCCATGAGGGTGGGGATTCTTTTCAGTCTGTTTCCCACTGCTGTATCCCCGCTGCCTGGTGATGTTAGGCATATCATAAATATTTACTGAATGAAAGAGTGGTTCTTTATATATAGCAGTGATCTTACATTTCCTTTAAAAACAGCAAGTAAAAATTTTAAGTAAATAACAGTACAAGTAAACATGTAGATTTACAATGGTGACAAAATGTAGCAGGGAAACACATATAACCAGATGTTAAAGAGGTTAAAAAGGTTTGCCAAGGCACAGGTTGGTCACACTAATTCTCTAAATTCATGAACTTAGGCCACTAATGTCATAAGAAAGGTTCACTGATTATGCTCCACTGTACTGAGTTCTACCTTTATACCAACTATAAAAATGGAATACTTGGCTGGGTATGGTGGCTCACACCTATAATCCCAGCATTTTGGGAGGCCGAGGTGAGAGGATTGTCTGAGCCCACAGATTCGAGACCAGCCTGAGAAACTTGGCTAGATCGCATCTCTACAATAAATCAAAATTTGGCCTGGCATGGCACGCCTGTAGTCCCAGCTACTTGGAAGGCTAAGGCAGAAGGATTGCTTGAGCCTAGCAGGTCAAGGCTGTGGTGGCCATGAGCGTGCCACTGCACTCTAGCCTGGGCGACAGAGTGAGACTCCAACTCAAAAAAAAAAAAGGAATGCTTGAGCAAATAGAGTGGATATATTTTAAAATGACTTAGTTTCTTACCTATAAAACATTTCTAGCAGACTTTCTACTCAATTGTTACTTCAGAAATTCAGCAGGCCTGGGTAGGGTCCCACTTCCATCACTTTAATTGACTTTGTGACCTTGGATGAGTTACCTCTTGGAGGCTTCTATTATCTGCAAAATGGGGATAATGATAGTGCTCACAGAGTTGTGGTGAGAGCAGAACAAATTAACTGATATACAATTGGCCCTTGAATCATGAAGAGTGTAGGGGCACCAACTCCCTGCCAGTAAAAATTCTGCATATAACTTTCAACTTCTCAAAACTTAACTACTAACAGCCAACTGTTGACCAGAAGCTTTACTGATAATATAAACAGTCAATTAACAAACATTTTGTATGTAATATGCATTATATACTGTATCCTTATGATAAAGTAAGCTAAAGGAAAAAAATGTCATTAAGTGAGCCCAAGGAAGAGAAATTCTATTTACTATTCATGAAGTGGAGGTAGATTATCATGGGTTTTTATCCTCATCATCTTCAATTGAGTAGGCTGAAAAAGAGGAGGAAGTGGAGGGGTTGGTCTTGTTGTCTCAGGGTGGTGGAGGTGAGAGAGGTGGAGGAGGTAGACGGGGAGGCAGGAGAGGCAGATGCACTTGATGTCATTTTTACTGAAAAAAGTGTACATACAAGTGGACCCAGGCAGCTTAAATCTATGTTGTTCAAAAGTCAACTATATACAGAGTGCCAAACTCAGGGCCCGGCCCACAGTAAGGATTCATTAAATGTCCATCTTATCATAATTATTTGACATATTTGTTTACCTTTGTGTCCTTGGCACCTCAAGCAATACCTGACACATAGCAAGCACTCAATAAAATCTGTTAAATAACTATTGTTATTGATTATCCTCATTGGTCTAGGCTTGGCTACACTTGTGTCCTCTCCAATTCAGGTTACTAAATGTACTTGAAGGTTATAAATTATTGTTCTTCAACTCAACTTTTTCCTGCAAAAATTAAGATAGAATTTATATCCTATGATAAAAGTATTAAAGTTTTTGTGTGTTTTAAAATTTCAGTCCTATGTTTGAAATTTTATTATGTAAGGTTAATGGATTTCAATCACTGGTGTTCAGTTTTGCATCATTTCAATGTTCTTTTGGTTGAGCTATTTCTCGAGCACTGATCCAAAACGCCTTCCATGAGATCAAAATAAATTGATGGGCATGGTGCGACCTTATGTGTGGGTAGCACCAATTTTAGATTCTTCCCACAGATTTCTGCAGTTCTAACAGAAATTGTAAACCCATCTTTTATATATTCAGAGATATTGTGTGTGTGTGTGTGTGTGTGTGTGTGTGTATCACAGTCATAACTTGGCAAAGAAGCAGATACTGCATCATTAGAATAGAGGTACTTATTAACCCAGTTTGATCAAGCAGGGCTGGTTTCTCTTGAGACCTTGCCTTGACATGAAGATGGGCATCTTCTTGTTGTAGCCTCATATGTCCTGTCCCCTGTGCATGCACATTATTGGTATACAGCTCTTGTCCTCTTCCCCACACACCCATCCTCAAAGCCATGAGTCATTACATAAGAAAACTGACTATCTGAGACCATCATGCTAGAGAGACTATAAGGACATGCTCTGGTGGCCAGTCTCCCCTGATCCTAACCTTTCTGTCATCCCAACCACGATGTTGGACATAAGAGTTCTGAAGCCATCTTCGACTCTCCAGACTAGTCCATCTGACAACAGAATACACCCAAGTGACCTTTGTCAATGTCATGTAAAACAGAAGAATTGTTTAACTGAGCCCTGCCTGAATTTGTGACCCATAAAATTTGAAAAACACAATAAAATAGTTGTTTTAAGCCATTAAAATTTTGAGTTTCTTTTTTTAAAATTTTTTTTAAAATATGGATTTCTAGAATAGACTTTGGCTTTCCAAAATGTTAATGCTATGAGTAGAGTGTGGGAAAGATGATGATTTGGTTTAAAAAGCCATAACAATCAAATACAATGATTGTCTTGATTGGTTTCTGGTTCAAAAAGTAGATTACAACTATTCTGGGGACAACTGCAGAGATTTGAGCACAGACTATTACATAATAGTTTTAGGAAATTATTGTTAATTGTGTTAGATATGATCATGACTTTGTGGTTATGTAGATAAATGTCTATTTCTAGAAGATACTTCTTAGCATAATGGGCCAAGTATCATTATGATTGCAACTTACTTTACAATGAATCAGCAAAATAAGTACACACACACACACACACACACACACACACACACACACACAAAGCAAATATAGCAAAAGGTTAACAGTTGCTCCAATCTAGATACTAAGTGTATGGGTGCTAATTATACCATTCTTTCAACTTTTCTGTGTGTGAGAATTTGTATAATAAAAAACAAAAATCAGAGAAAATTTACTTATAAAAATGTTTCCAGCTTCATTAGTCATAAAGAAAATGTAAATTAAATCCAAAATGCAATACCACCCACCAGAATGGCTAAAATGAAAAGCATAGAAAAGCGTTGGCAAGGATGTGAATCAAGTGGAACTCCCTTAGTGAAATGTAAGATGGCCCAACCACTGTGGAAATCATATGTAAACATATTGCATCATTATAATAGAAGTACTTGTTAATCCAGCTTTTCTTTATCTGTGTTTTTAGTTCCATAAAAAAAAGCTTTTCCTACCATTCCTATATTTTCATATTTTCTGGTAATTTCTTAATTTATTTTACAGTTTGGATGACTAGTTTCTCTCAGTCAAAAGGGGATAGGTGGTGAGCAAACTCATTTGTTTGAGGAGAAAATGGGGAAGAACAGCTATCACATACTCAAGATATTTAGGTGCCTATTAGATGCCTTGGGGCTGCAGACATGGACACAAGAATGACATGTTTGGACTGTTAATGAGGTCAATCAGCTCCGAGGGAAGGACACAGTAACATGGTGATAAAAATGATGATAGAGCCATGTCCAACGTTGTATGGGAGGGTTCAGAAGTCATGGTGAATGCTGATGTGGGC
>NW_007253950.1:237767-241120 GCF_000164805.1 Carlito syrichta
CACACACACACACACACACACACACACACACACACAAAGCAAATATAGCAAAAGGTTAACAGTTGCTCCAATCTAGATACTAAGTGTATGGGTGCTAATTATACCATTCTTTCAACTTTTCTGTGTGTGAGAATTTGTATAATAAAAAACAAAAATCAGAGAAAATTTACTTATAAAAATGTTTCCATTGGGAGGCTGAGGTGAGTGGATTGCCTGAGCCCGTGGGTTCGAGACCCGCCTGGGCAGCGAGACCTCATCTCTACAATAAATCAAAAAATCAGCTGGGCGTGGTGGCGCGTGCCTGTAATTCCGGCTGAGGCGGAAGGATCGCCGGAGCCCGGCAGGTCGAGGCTGCGGTGGCCGGGAGCGGCCACTGCACTCCAGTCTGAGCGACAGAGTGAGACTCCAACTCTAAAAAAAAAAAAAAAAAAAAATGTTTCCAGCTTCATTAGTAACAAAGAAAATGTAAATTAAACCCAAAATGCAATACCACCCACCAGAATGGCTAAAATGAAAAGCACAGAAAAGCGTTGGCAAGGATGTGAATCAAGTGGAACTCCCTTAGTGAAATGTAAGATGGCCCAACCACTGTGGAAATCATATGTAAACATATTGCATCATTATAATAGAAGTACTTGTTAATCCAGCTTTTCTTTATCTGTGTTTTTAGTTCCATAAAAAAAGCTTTTCCTACCATTCCTATATTTTCATATTTTCTGGTAATTTCTTAATTTATTTTACAGTTTGGATGACTAGCTTCTCTCAGTCAAAAGGGGATAGGTGGTGAGCAAACTCATTTGTTTGAGGAGAAAATGGGGAAGAACAGCTATCACATACTCAAGATATTTAGGTGCCTATTAGATGCCTTGGGGCTGCAGACATGGACACAAGAATGACATGTTTGGACTGTTAATGAGGTCAATCAGCTCCGAGGGAAGGACACAGTAACATGGTGATAAAAATGATGATAGAGCCATGTCCAACGTGTATGGAGGTTCAGAAGTCATGGTGAATGCTGATGTGGGCATAAGAGGGGTTTACAAAGTTTTAGAGGATGGTCCACCAAAATAGGGCCTTAGAGTAGGAGCAGTACATTTTCAGCAGGCCCACAAGAGTGAGGAGAGGTCATTCCAGGCCCAAGGATCAGCATCAAAGATGTGGTATTACGAAAGTTCAGAGCAAAACATCTCTCCTTTCAAACCTGCTCCTCCTTTTGCCTTGCATATCTCAGTTAATGGCTCCCCTATCCACCCAATTATCTTTATTGTTATACAGCAAGTAACAGGAAAATCCAATTCAAACTGGCTTGAACAACAAGGAGGCTTCTAGACAGCATAACAGGAGAGTTGAAAACTTCATGGTTGGTGGACTCAACAGCCTGAATATGCCATTGGGGATCTATCTTTGTTTTGGCCTGCACACAGCTCCAGCAGTCTATGACTCATTCCCCTGGGATCATAAGATGATTGCCAATTAAGCAAGACTGACAAGCTTCAAGTGGGAGAGGGTACTTAGGTCCCAGGATTCCAATCAAGAGTTCTGACATTGATCCTCATTGGCAGGTTTAGATCAGATTGTCACTCTAGAATCAAAAACAATAGTGAGAACCATGGAATGTGTTAATTAGTGTAAGTCAGTCTAAACCCACCTCTAAAGCTGGGACAGCAGTCAGCTTCCTCAAAGCTCATGGGCTGAACCACAGGGGAGGGTGAGAGATTTGTTCTGAGCAAAAATCTGGGTACCTTTAGGGAGAAGGATGCTGGATAGAAAACAATGTCCACTATAATCACTACCCAATTCAGGAACCTGGGAAAGATTTGGTATTGCCTCCGCTTTCACCTCCTCATATCCAACCAGTCAATAAATCCTGCTGATTCAACCTTCTTAACATTCTTTTATTCATCAAACTGCCTTTCTTCAAGCTTTCATCATTTTTCAGTCATCTTCTTAAGATGTCTCCTAAATGGTCTCTCTGCTTCTCCTCTCCTCTCTTCAAAGTTCCCTTGCACAACTCTCAGTGATCTCTCTACCCCAGAGATCTAATCTGGTTAACTCCATGCTCACAACCCAAGTGGCTCTGTATTGGTTACAGAATACATTTTAAATTCCTGGGTAAGTCACAAATCTTTCATGCTCTGTTACTAGTCTGCTAGAGGTGTAGAACAAAGTCCCATAGACTGGGTGGCATAAACAACAGAAATTTATTCTCTTATAGTTCTGGAGGCTGAAAATGTAAGATCAATGTGGCAGCAGGACTGATTTCTCCTGAGGCCTCTCTCTGTGTCTTACAGATGGCTCTTCTCCCTCTGTCCTCATCTGGCCTTTCCCCAGTGCGTGTGCATCCTTGGCGTCTCTTTCTCTTCTTGTAAGAAAGTAGTCACATTGGATTAGGGCTCCATCCTTACAACTTCATTGAACTTTAATTACCTTTTTAAGGGCCCTGTATCCAAATATTCATATTGGGGATTAGGACTTCAACCTATGGATTTAGGGGGAGAGGGAGACACAATATAGTCTATAAAAATCTGGTTTCCATCTTCATCCCCAGATACTTAAAAAATTACGTTTAAATGTTTAATTGACAAATAACAATTTTATATGTTTATGGGGTATAATGTGATGATTTGATGTATGTGACACCTCTTCCTTGCTGCCCTATGATACTGTTTCCCAAAAGCAAAGGTTGACTAGAGATGCCTAACTGAATGCAAGCAGTTAGACATCTTCATGTCTCAAATCTCCTTACCCTACACATTCTGTTTCTTTATGGGTATTTCATATGTACACATGAAATCCATAAAATCATAAGAAAACAATGAACAATTCTACCAGAAGACCAGAAGTATACAGGAACTTCTATAAGTTAAAAAGCAGATAGGATTTGATTGATAGCAAGTTTGGAGCAAAGAAAAACATAGCTCAACCAAGCACAGGCAAAAACTAGTACTTAGGAAAGAAGAACCATTCAGGGATATTCTAAGCGTAGTCAACAGCTATTTGGAATAGGAGGAGGTACTGGCACAAGAGATGGAAAACCTGTATTTGAAGCCCTCCTCATAGGGTTAACAAGAGTGGAAGCAGGTGTGAGAGATCCAGCAGAAGGAGACACGAGGCTGGGCTCAGTGGCTCAGCCTGTAATCCCAGTACTTTGGGAGGCTGAGGCGAGTGGATTGCCTGAGCCCATGGATTTGAAACCAGCCTGGGCAACTTGGCAAGACCTCATCTCTACAGTAAGTGGTAGTACGTGCCTGTAGTTCTGGCTACTTGGAAGGATTGCTGGAGCCCAGCGGGTGGATGATGGGGTGGCCATGAGTTTGCCACTATACTCCAACCTGAGTGAAACTCTGACTCAA
>NW_007253950.1:241140-241503 GCF_000164805.1 Carlito syrichta
TAGTCAACAGCTATTTGGAATAGGAGGAGGTACTGGCACAAGAGATGGAAAACCTGTATTTGAAGCCCTCCTCATAGGGTTAACAAGAGTGGAAGCAGGTGTGAGAGATCCAGCAGAAGGAGACACGAGGCTGGGCTCAGTGGCTCAGCCTGTAATCCCAGTACTTTGGGAGGCTGAGGCGAGTGGATTACCTGAGCTCGCGAGTTCAAGACCAGCCCTGGCGGCAACTCGGCGAGATCTCATCTCTACAATAAATAAAAAATTAGCCTGGTGTGGTAGCGTGCACCTGTAGTTCCAGCTACCTGAAAGGCTGTGGTAGAAGGATCTCTGGAGCCTAGCAAGTCGGCACTGGGGTGACCGTGA
>NW_007253950.1:241523-258006 GCF_000164805.1 Carlito syrichta
TTAGCCTTCCAAGTAGCTGGAACTACAGGCGCACGCTACCACGCCCGGCTAATTTTTGATTTATTGTAGAGATGAGGTCTCGCCAAGTTGCCCAAGTGGGTCTCGAACCCACGGGCTCAAGCAATCCACTCACCTCAGCCTCCCAAAGGCGCGGGATTACAGGCTGAGCCACCGAGCCCGGCTAGAAAGGGCAGATCTTAAAGAGATCAAGCCTAATGTCATAATGGGATGAGGCTTTGGAGGAGTTGTGGAAATGAGTGAGTGTTTCATACGTGAGAGAAAGGCAAATTACCTGTGGCTAGAGGGCAGAGCACAACAATATTAAAAATATAGCTGCAAATTCTTCTAATCTGGTTGGGTTTTGTGATTCTTCAACCAATAGTACATGATGGAAGTGATGCTATGTGACTTTTGATACAGCTTCTGTCTTGTTCCCTAAACACTCAGCCTCACAGCCACGAGCCATTACCTAAGAAAACTGAATACTCCAAGTTCACCATGCTAGAGAGGTTACATGGACATGCTCCAGTGGGAAGTCTCAGCCGATTCCTGCTTCTTGCCATTTCAACCAAGGTGTTAGGCATGAGAATGCTAAAACCATCTTAGACTCTCCAGACCAGTCCCTCTGACAACTGAAAACCACCAAGTGACCTTGTCAATGTCATGTGAAACAAAAGAAACACTTGACTGGGCCCTGCCTGAATTTTTGACCCACAAAATTGTGAAATACAATAAAAAAGTTGTTTTAAGAACAGAATTTGCCTCTTCAAAATGTAAATGCCATGGGTGGGGTGTGGGGAAGATAATAATCTATTTAAAGGACCATAACAATCAAATTCAAGGAGTCAGTTTCAATTGACTTCTGGCCCAAAAGTAGATTACAAATACTTTGGAGACAACTGGGGAGACTTGAGCACAGACTATTACATAACATTTTTAGAAAATTATTTTTAATTGTGTATTATCGTGGTTGTGTGGTTATATAGAAAATGTCTATTTCTAGGAGATATTTTCTGATCTAATTATGGGTCAGGTGTCATTATGATTGCAGCTTACTTTACCATTGATCAGCAAAACAATTACATAAACAGAGACACAAAAAGCAAACACAACAAAAGGTTAACAATTGTTTGACTCTAGATACCAAGTGAATGGGTTGTTCATAATAGCATTCTTTCAACTTTCCATATGTGAAAATTTTTACAATGAAAAACTGAAAAAAATCAGAGAAAATTAACTTATAAAAACATTTCCATCTTCATTAGTCATGAAGAAAATTCAAATTAAACCCAAAATACAATACCACCCACCAGAATGACTAAAATGAAAGGGACAGAAAAGCGTTGGCAAGGTTGCAAATCAAGTGGAACTTCCTCACAGAAGTATAAGATGGAACAACCACTGTGGAAATCTATTGGCAGCAGCCTGGGCAACATAGTGAGACCTTATCTTTGCAAAAAATAAAAAATTAGCTGGGCATAGTGGCATGTGCCTGTAGTCTCATCTACTCAGGAGGCTTAGGTAGGAGGATTGCTTGAGCCCAGGAGGAGGCTGAAGCTGCAGTGAGCCATGACTATCTCTGCCCTTCAGCCTGGGTGACAGAGTGAGTCCCTGCCTAAAAAGAAAAAAAGAAAAAATAATATAAAAATATTGGCAGTATCTATTAAAGCCAACATATGCCTACCCTCTGATTCATCTATTCCTATTCCAGAAGTAATCCATGCATAAACTTATAAGAAAATATGTATATGCACTATTAATAATAGCCTCAAACTTAAAACTACCCAATATACATCAACAGGAAAATGAATAGGTACATATGTGTTCATAGAATGGAATGGTATACATCAATAAGCATGAATAAACCACAATCACACACAACAATGTAGATGAATCTCACAAATATGCCAAGTGAAAGAAGACAGACACAGAACAACCTGACTCCATGGATAATGTTTTAATAAAGTAACATACATTTACAGCAATAGGTGTTAGGATAGTGATTACTCTTGGAGGTGCAGTGACTGGTGAAACAGGATGCTAGGTTCCTGGATGTTGGTGATGTTTTGTTTCTTGACCTTGGGGCTGGTTCCAAAGATGTATAAACTTTGAGCAATTTTCTGATACATGCTATATTTTAATAAAAAGTTAAGAAAGATGAAGAGAAAATAAAAAAAACAGCCACGTCTTCTAAGTCTCTTTTCCCACAAATACTGACTCAGCATCTGTGCTGGGTTATCTGTCTCAGATGAAGCCTTGCACAGAGCTCTCTAAAGTGAGACTTCTGAAACTCGGACCATGGGAAGAGGGAGGTGCTCCAAATAAGCTATGACCCTGAAAAGTGCTCTCACTCAGCAGACAAGCATATCATCCTTTCTCCATCTGGTGGTCTGTAATGAGGAGACCCAAGATTTACTTGTGAGCTACAAAAACAGATGACAGATAGGTAGCTATACAGACAGATACAGGTGGACAGGTAAATAGACAGATATTCAATGCCAACTCCAATTACAGGTATGGATTAAACAGCCAAGGATCACGAATAGGGAAAAGCAATGAGAAAAAAACAAAAACCCACCAAACTCAGTAAACAGAAAAACAAACACCAAAATAAGCAGAATTCATAAACTAATAAGAAGACTTTAAAATAATAATTGGCCAGGCACGATGGCTCATGCCTGTAATTCCAGCACTTTGGGAGGCAGAGACAAGAAGATTGCCTGAGCCCAGGGGTTTGAGACCAGCCTGGACAACTTGGTGAGACCTTGTCTCTACAATAAATCAATAAAAATTAGCTGGGCCTGGTGGCACATGTCTGTGGTTCCAGCTACTTGGAAGGCTGAGGCAAAAGGATTGCCTGAGCCCAGCTGGTGGAGGCTGCAGTGGCTGTGAATGTGCCACTGCACTCCAGCGTGGATGACAGAGTGAGACTCCAACTCAAAAAACAAAACAAAACAAAAGTATGATTAATATTCTCAGAGAGAAGCTACTAAGAAAAAAACCACTTTTTTTTGAAAATTAAAAATATTATCACCATGATTTTTTAAAAATTTAGTAGGTAGGCTGCACAGTGGAATAGACTCAACTGATAATGAACTGGAAGACCAATTAAGAGATTCGTCCAGAGTGCCTTACAAAGGTACAGTAAAATGGAACCTATGACAAGAAAGTTGAAATATGTTGAATAGATCCAGAATACCAATACCCAACTAATAGGAATTAAAGGAAGAGATGAGAGAGAATGCAGAGAAAGAAGAAATAAAAGAAAGAATAAAAGAAAGTTTTCCTGAACTGAAGAAATGAACCCTTAGATTAAAGGAACCCTCTCAGTTCTAAACAGAATAAATAAAAAGGATATCTTCACCCAGACATATGCTCATAATTTATAAATCCAAGGACAGGAAGAAAACTCTAAGATTTTCCAGAGAGGACAAAGTTATTTACTAAGGGACTCTTAAGAATTAGATTGATATAAGACTTCTTATCAGAAACTCTGGATGGTAGAAGATAGAGCAATATATTCAAAGTTGAAAAATTTTTTGAATTTAGAATTCTATAACTGATCAAACTGAACACACATTCAAGTGTGAGGTCAAAATACAAAAATGTTTATTTAGATAGTATAGGACTCACAAATTTTGTGATTTCTGGATTATTTAGGAATAATTACTCAAAAGGTATACCTTATCAAGAATAATTATCAAAATAAGTCCAAAAATGAGGAAGATGCAGGACATGAATAGTAAAGCCAAAATGATGAGTCATTTGATTTTTTTTATCCTCAGGAACTGGGATCATACTTGACACAAACAAAAGACCACAATAGTCAGAAAGATGGACCCAAGACCTAACTGTGCAGGACTATGCAGGCATGCAAGAAGCTGGGACTGAGATCTGTAGGTAAAGGAAGGCACTACATTTTTAAGTCTATGTACTTTTTTCCAGTCTTGATGCAATCTTTTGAGAGTAGGAACCATGTCTTTTTTCATCTTTGATGCCCCAGTCATGGTAGAGTAATTAGCACAGAGTAGGTTATTCAATAGATGTTGAATGAGGCAACTGGAGTGGTCAAATTTATAGAGACAAAACATAAAATGGGGAGTGAAGGGAAGAATGGGGAATTATCGTTTAAGGTAACAGTCTTCAACCTTTTTGGCATCAGGGACCAATTTCATGGAAGACAATTTTTCCACAGACCAGAAGTGAGGGGAGCGGTTTCTAGAGGATTCAAGCACATAACATTTATTGTGCACTTTATTGCTATTACTATTACATTGTAATATATAGTGAAATAATTATACAACTCATCATTAAAAAAAGAGGCAAGGACAGAAGTGGCAAATCAAATAACAGGCGGGTCATGCACCAACTAAAAAAAGTTTCAGACACTGACTTAAAGCCTGCCACCACATGCAGCTGTACAATTGAAGTACATCAACTCACTTGCCACTCACTGACAGAGTTTTGATATGAGTCTGCAAACAATTGAGTTATTATGGTCTCTGTGCAGTCAAACCTCACTGCTGATGTTAACCTGTCTTTGCAGCCGCACCCCAGTGGTAGCATCACCACCTCAGCTCTACGTCAGATCATCAGACATTAGATTCTCATAATAAGTGCACAACCTGGATCCCTCACATGCGCAGTTCACAATAGGTTTTGAGCTCCTAGGAGAATCCAATGCTGCTGCTGATCTGACAGGAGACAACGCAAGTGATGGGGAACAGCTGTAAATACAGCTTGCCTGCCTGCTGCTTACCTCCTGCTGTGCAACTAGGTTATTAACAGGTCCGGCCCAGGGGGTGTGTAAAGAGTACAGAGCTTCAGTTTGGGAAGTTGAAAAAGTTCTGAAGATGGATGCTGGTAATGGTTATACAATGTTCTTAATGCCCCTGAGCTATACTCTTTTTTAAAAATGTTTTTATTTAATTTTATTTTAAAGGATTGTGTACGTAAGTGGTTTAAGTACAGGTGATGTTTGGGGCCTCCCATAGGACCTCAGTTCTGGATTAGGATCAGGCACCCTTCCTGATGTTATGTGCCCCCCACTTTCCCTAACAGTGTCCCGCTACTACCAATCTCTTTTTTTGAAGTATTATGATAGATGTTTAGGGTCCACTTATGAGTGAGAACATGTGGTACTCAGTTCTTTGTTTCTGTGATAGATCATTGATTGACTCCAAATCCATCCAAGTTGCTGTGAAGTCCATGATTTCGAGCCAGACTCTTAAAAATGGTTAAAATAATAAATGTTATGTTATGCATCTTTTATAACCATTAAAAGTTTTTTGATAGACAGAATAATAGTCCCTCCAAAGATGTCCAAGTCATCATTCCTGGAACCTAAAAATATGTTATGTTACCTGTCAAGGGGGAATTAAGATTGCAGATGGAACTAAGGTAGCTAATCAGCCGAGTTTCGGATGAGAAGATCATGCTGGGTCAGCCCAATGGAATCACAAGTATCCTTATAAAAGTGAAAGAGGGAGACAAGAGAGGAAGTCAGAGATTTGAAGATGCTACACTGCTGGCTTTGAAGATGGAGGAAGGGGCAGTGAGCCAAGGAATGCAGGAAGTCTTTAGAAGCTGAAAAAAGCAAGAAAATGGATTCTCCCTTGGAGCCTCCAGAATAATTCAGGTCTGCTGACATCTTGATTTTAGTCTAGTGAGACCCATTACAGACTTCTGACCTCTAGAACTGTAAGATAATAAATTTGTGTCATTGTAAATTATTAAGTTTGTGGTCATTTGCTATTGCAATAATAAGAAACAAAAACAAATAGCAATGACATGATTTGAAAAAATTTTAATGTATAATAACATTCAGTTTTTATTATTATAAAATATTTCAGAAATACTAAAAAGGCATAATTTTCTGATTACCTATATATCCAGGCCTTCACAACATAGAAAGGGTAAGTAATTAAAATGCAAATCTGACTATTTTCTCCTTAAATCATCTTGGCTTCCAATTAGGCTCCTACTTGCAGCTTAGGCCTAATCCTCCACCTGTCCTGTGGACATGCTGCATTTCTAGTATTTCCACTTTTCAAGTTCATTCATGCTTCAGTGTCTTTGATCGTGCTGTCCCCTCTGCCTGGATTGCCTTTACTCCTCAGCTAAGATGGTCTCTCCTCCTAAAGCCTTCTTTAACCTCCAGATTCAGCAAAGTCCCTCTTCTCTCTGTGCTAAGATGTAGCATCCACTCTATACAGTTATTCCAATACTTATCACATGATAATGAAATTAGACTCCCTTGCTACACTGCAAGGCCCTTGAAGACAGTAGCAGTACTGGTTTTGGGGGACTGTTTGCTAAAATACCTTAACTAAAGTTCTCCTTAAATACATTTTTTAAATGTGTGATGAGCCCTACATTGTTGTAAAAATATAGTCTGATGACTGGGTTGAATAAAAAAGAACAATATTATCTAACTTTGATATATATAAAAATAATATAGTACTCTCCTATTTTAACAAAATTACTTTTTAGTTTTATAAATTTGATTTCACTTTAATCAAAGTTGAAACTCTCATTTGAAAATTTAGCAACTTTAATCAAAGTCGAAACTCTCATTTTAAAATTTAGCAACTATCACAAAAAATATCCTTTTTTCACCTATCAGATTGGCAATGATTTTTTTAATTATAAAAATGTGGGGTACAATTCAGTGTTAGGTATACAAACATTGATTAGACAGGTACCCTTGTTGATGAGGCAATGATTTTAAAAGCTTGAAAAGACACTGTTGATAGGATTATAAATTGGGTCAAACTCTTTGGAGGGCAATTCGGCACTGGCAAAATGCAAAGTGAACATACTCTTTGATGCAGTCATTCTATTTCTGGAATTTTTTTTCTACAACACTCTCCACATGTGTGAAAAGATTATGCACAAGGACATTCATTGAAGCATCGTTCCTAATCGCAAAATATTAGAATCAACTGAAGCCTGTCAACAAGACTCTGGCAACCTAAATGACAAGATTTTACTAGGGAGCATTACAAAGCCATTAAATAGCGTGAAGTTGATCTGTGTTACGGATTTGATATGCTCTTTAAGTCATATTATGAAGTGAGAACAAAACATTGCAATAAGGCATGAAAATAGAAGGCATACAGTTTAGGAAGGAAGAAATGAAACTACTCTTATATGCAGGTAAAATGCTGACAACACGAAACGCTAGTGAGGACACAAAGAAACCAGACTGCTGGTAGGAATATAAAATGGTACAATCACTCTGGAAAGCAGATTGGCAATTTCTTATAAAATTAAACATGCAATTATCATACGACACAGCATTGTACTGTTGGGCATTTATCCTAGAGAAAGGAAAACTTATAAATCATACAAAAACTTGTACATGAATGCTCATAGCCTCATAGCAGCTTTATTCGTAATAGCCCCAAGCTGGAAACAACCCAGATGTCCTTCAGCGGGTTGATGGCTACACAATTTGTGGCATATCCATAGCATGGAATACTACTCAGCAATGAAAAGGAATAAGCTACTGCATGATGAATAGCTGGTAATTCATCATGTAACAACTTGGACAAATCTCCAGAAAATTATACTGAGAGAAAAAAGTCAATACTAAAAGATAATATATGGCATATTTCCAGTTATATCACTTTTTTGAAAAGATGAAATTTTGGAAATGGAGAATAGATTAGTGGTTTCCAGAGGTTTAGGACAGGGAAAGGGACAGGAGGAAGTTGGGTATGGTTATAGAAGGGAAACATGAGAGACCTCTGTTATAATGAAACTGTTCTGAACTTTGTAATGGTGGATGCACAAACCTATACATGTGGTAAAATTATATATAAAGCAGAACATAGATAAAAGAGCACACATAGACTGAGTATGGTGTTTCACGCCTGTAATCCCAGCACTTTGGGAGGCCAAGATGAGAGGAATGCTTGAGCCCAGGAGTTGGAGATAAGTCTGGGCAACATAACAAGACTGCATCCCTACAAAATATCGAGAAATTAGCTGGGCGTGGTGGAGCACTCCCGAGTAGCAGGCTGAGGTGGAAGGACCACCTGAGCCCAGGAGGTTGACGTTGCAGTGAGCTGTAGTGGTGTCATTGCACCTAGCGTGGGTGACAGAGTAAGATTCCAACTCAAAAGAAAAAAAAACAGTACAAATAAAAGTGGGGAAATCTGAGAAAGGTGGATGGATTGTATCCGTATCAATATTCTGGTTGTGATGTTGTAAAACAGTTTTGCAAGCTGTTACTACTGGGGGAAACTGGGTAAAGAGTCCACAGGTCTTTCTACAGTACAGATGGTCCCTGCCTTAAAATGGTTTGACTTTGGATTTTTTGACTTTATGATGGTGTGAAAGCTATACATACGCATTCAGCATTCAATGGAAACTGAACTTCAAATTTTTAATTTGGATCTTTTCCTGGGCTAGCAATATGTAGTAAATGCTCTCTCTTGGTGCTGAGCAGTGGCGGCCAGCCGCAGTTCCCAGTCAGCCCTGGGATGTAGAGGGTCAACAACTGATACGCTACAGTACACTGTGTTGCCAGGTGGTTTTGCCCAGCTGTAGGCTAGTGCACGTGTTCTGAGCACAGTGAAGGCAGGCTAGGCTAAGCTAGGATGTGAGGCAGTCTAGGTGCCTTAAATGCATTTTCGTCTTATGATATTTTCAACTTACAATGGGTTTATCAGGATGTGGCCCCTGGTGAGTCAAGGAATATCTGTATTCCTTATAATTGCATATGAACCAATAAATGGCTTTAAAAGTGTAATTTTTAAAAAGCAAGGCACAGAACAATGTGTGTAGCATACTACCATTTTTTTTTTTAATGGGGACTATATCTTTATAAATATGCTTGTATTTGCATAGACTATTTCTAGAAGGATATTAATAAAAATGGCAACAGTGGTTTGCTCTAGGAAGGATTACTGAGAGGCTGAGGGCCAGGAGAGAAGGGAGACTTACTTTTCACTGTGTATCTTTTTGGTATTTTAAACCTATGCATGTATAAATTTTACATGAAAAACTCTAAGAAATTTAAAAATAAAGCATATGTGAAATTTAAATAATTTTTTTTGTAGTGAAAGCAGAGATGAGAGCTGACAAACCAACAGTTTGTGTGCCATAATGATCCTCTGCCCCTTTCAATGCAGGAAATCAGAGGTCTTACTGGGAGGTAGGGGAATGGACCCCAGGTAACATGTGGGCAACATGTGCCCACCTCAGAAGGCCACCTGAGTCTCCTAATTTATAAGTTCAAGGAGGGGAAGGGTGTCATATACCCCATGAAGTGACAAAGGCACCATTTCCCAATATTTTGCTGCTGGATGTGTGGACAGCCCATGACTCCACTTCAAGCCACCATGGTTCAGGCCCAGGGGAGCTCTTATATTTCACATAATTAAAACTTTTAAATCCTTCATCAGTCCCAAACACATGGGTGCTCTTATGTACTAACATGTTGAGTTGAAGGGTGTACTGAGGAGAAAGCAGACCTGAGCTTTGGCAGATACCAGGAACGCCCCTCCGACAGTTCTGATCTCTTGAAGTGAAGCTTCTTCTACCTGTCTGATCTTCAGAAACAGACCCAGTTGCCTGTTTGCTTTGTTTATGATGATCAATATCACATCATCATTATACAATATCATATCGTTTTTTTAACTTTCTTACTGTTTATACTGTTCATCTCATATTTGTTGATGAAACATCTCCCTAGGAGATAAATTTTTTATTTTTTTGAGTCAGGGTCTCACTCTGTCTCCTAGGCAGGAATGCAGTGGCATAAGGCTCATGGCAGCCTCAATCTCCTGAGCTCAGGTGATCTTTTGCCTTAGTCTCCGAGTACATGGAACTGCAGGCACACACCACCATGCCCAGCTAATTTCTTTTTCTTTTTCTTTTTTGTAGAGATGAGGTCTTGCTACGTTGCCTGGGCTGGTCTCAAACTCTTGGGCTCAAGCAATTCTCCCACCTCAGCCTCCCAAAGTGCTAGGAATTACAGGTGTGAACCACTGTGCCCACCCCAAAGCTTTTATTTAATGAAAATAGAAAAATTAACTGAAGAATCTATAAAATTACACTTTAAAAATCCTGTATCCCACACTACCAGTAAACAAAAGACAGTATCAGGCAGCTTAGATTTAAAATGTGAAATTTAGAGTACAAAAAGTATGGTTTGATTCCATGATAAAGAGAACAAGTACATATTTTAAAAACAAAACTAAACAAACTTCTTTCCTTTCATCCATCTCCAATGCCATGAAAGATCAAAAATGTTTCAGACCTGAAAGACGCTCAAATCTGCCAGCACTAGCAGCTGGGAAACCAGTGCAAATAGAACATTACACCTCCCCAAAACCTACTGTTCCTGTTCCTACCACACACCAAACCCTGTTGCCGACCATGGAAAACAGAAGCCTTGTCAGTTGTACTGACAGTAATATCAAAAAGCATGTTTAATGCCAGAAATTGAGCATTCTGTTTTCTTGCAAGCAATGCAGTGAGAAAAAAAATATATAGAGAGAGTAAAAAGTGATACCTTTGGCAACTACATTTAAGAAATAATGCACAAAAATATGAAGGAAAAATAGACCTCAGATTTACTGAAAATGCATGATTTTTATAAAATTTCCTGTTGATGGAAAACTCTCTCAGCTTTATAGGAGTTGGATTACTGATGCATTCTGGTATTTACAAGTAAGACCAGGTTGAGGCAAAATTGAATCCTGTGGACTGTGAAAGAGGAAGGAGGGAGGAGGGATTGAGGGAGGGAAAGAGAGAGAGAAAGACAGAGAGGGAGAGAGAAAGAGGGAGAGAGAGGGAAAGAGAGACAGAAGAGAGGGAGAGGGAAAGGGAAAGGGAGAGAGAGAAAGGGATAAGGGGTGGGGAGAGGAGAGAGGGAGAGTGAGAGAGAGAGTGAGAGACATCTTTGGTGTCCCATTTGGGCAGTGGATTCTGTCCCTGAGAATCGACTGCTCCACTGGGGGACCTCTGATAATCATTTCTCTTTGGCCTGCTTAGTCCTCAGAGGCTGTGCAGGAAAGGCCACCTTTCCTGAAACACCAAAATCATGCCCTGTGCAGGTGGAGTGTGCCTGGTAGTGATGTCCTTGCCACTTGTGTTGTCGTCCTGGTTTCTGGTGCACTAGCTAGGTCCTTGTCTAGGGTGACCAGCTATTCCAGTCTGCCCAGGACTGAGGGATTTCTTGGGATACAGGAATTTTAGTGATAAAACTGGGTCATTCACAATGGCCAAAAGGTAGAACCAACACAAGTGTCTGTTGATGAATAAATGGGTAAACAAAATGTGGAATACTATTCAGCCTTAAAGAGGACGGGATTTCTGACCCATGCTACAACATAGATGAACTTTGAAGACATTACGGTAAATGAATAAGTCAATCACAAGTGGACAAATGCTATACAATTCCACTTACATGAAATACTTAGAGTAGTCAGATTCATAGAGATAAACAGTAGGATGGTCATTGCCAGAGGCTGGAGAGATGGGGAATAGGGAGTTTAATGGATACAAAATTTCATGTTATTGACTGAGTCAGAGACTCACTCTGTTGGAGCTCAAGGCTACCACAACCTCAACCTTCTGGGCTCAGGCAATCCTTCTGCCTCAGTCTTCCAAGTAGCTGGGACTACAGTGTGCACCATCACCCCCAGGTAACTTTTTTATTTATTGCAGAGGCAGGTCTTGCCAAGTTGCCCACGCTAGTCTTGAACCCCTGGACTCAGACAATCCTCTTGCCTCCACTTCCCAAACCGCTGAAATTACAGGTGTGAGCCACAGTACCTGGCCCAAAGTTTTACTTTGATGAAAAAGTTCTGGAGATGGATGGTGATGATGGTTGCATAACAATGCCACAGAACTGCATGTTTTCAAATGGTTACTGCTTTTCTGCTGGCATTGGGTCATTAAAAAATAGTTACAAAAAACCAATTTGAATGGTAATAATTATGTTATGCATATTTTACCACTATAAAAATTTTAAAAAATGAAAATAAAACCTATTTAGTCGCAGGTGAACTGGGGCAGGTAGTCACCCAGGTCTTACACCTACATGCCTCTGCCCCTCCGTCTCGCCACCATGTAGATGTATTTGAGATGCCCACTCACTCATAGTGTGGTCCCAGCCCTGCTGTATGAGAGGGCAGGTTCTGAGGCATGGGACTCCACCTTCCCTCCAGCCCTGAGTAAGGCTGACTGGATGGGCCCTGATCCAAACAGAGCGCGATTCACGGGCTTGAAGAGATGAGCTGGACCAAAAGATTCCTCCCTTGAAATATTTGCATGAATTGACCCAAAGTTCAGTTTTAGCTGGCACTGGATATTGGAGAAACAGAAGCAGAGTGGGACTGAGAAGGGGCTGAGAGGGCCCCTGCCTAGAGATGTGCCAATTCAGCTTTCTCTGGATTGCAAGAGGACTCTCGAGGTTCTCGTGGTACCCTTCTTTTACTTGAGCTACTTTGCAGGATTTCTTTCCCTATCTCCCCCAAAGCCAGTTGTACTCACTTAAACACCTTCTGTGGTTGGGATCCCTTAATACAATTGGATTTTATTTACATAATTATTTTTTTTAAACTGGGAAAATCACAGTGCTCACTGTGGAGAGCAGTGCTTCTTAATGGGGCGATTTTGCTCCCCAGGGGATGATTGTTAAGGTCTAAAGACATTTTTGGTTGTCAGAACAGGAGGGAGAAGGTGGGTGTGCCGGCATCTAGCGGGTAGAGATCAGGGATGCTGCCACCCACAGGGGGCACCTGCACAACCTGGGGGCCCACAGAGACAAGCAGAGCTGAGAGGTGGAGCCAGTGAGGCTGATCACACAGCACTGTCTGTGAGGGAGTTTTAGTCAGTAAACAAATAACTATATTGGAACACCCTCCATACTCACCTGAGCTGGTCCCGATGACTTTTTTCTTTACTCAAAGATAAAAAAGACATTTTGATGACAGGACATCAAGGTTTATACAACAGCTCTGATGGCCATTTTAGAAAAAGAGTTCCAAAATTGCTTTGATGGGTGGACGAGGCACTGGCATCAGTGCATAGCTTCCCAAGGTGAGTACTTGGAAGGCGACCATAGTGATATTCAGCAATGAGATATATAGCACTTTTTCTAGGATGAGTTCATGAACTTAATTGTCAGACCTCTTGCTTAAAGCTGAGATTCTATTACTTGATACTGAGAGATACAGTGGCTCAGATAATATCTCTGTCATGGGTTAAACAAAAAATGACTCTGGTGGAAACATGTAGTGTGTATATGTATATACACACATATAATATATTTATACATATGTTTACATAAAATACTGATACTATGTGGAGTCTTGCTTTATTGTTTTGCCCCACGAAAGATCCATATACTTTACTCCAACTTCTCTTCAGTTTCTGTCAGTTTTCTCCCCAAACCCTCTCCTCTCTCTACTGAGTCTCAGTCATTATTGCCTTCAGCCCTTTGTGTCTGGGGCTTTCTTCCCATCTGGGTCAACCTGCTGACCCCAGTGAGCCAAAGTTTGGCTCGTGCTAACTGAGCCCCTACTAAGTGCCATGGACTGTGCCAAGCACTGCTTATGTGTGACTTCATTTCATCTGCATATCAACCCTCTGTGGTAGGTCCACTACTATTTTTCTCATAACAAATTAGGAACTTACCAGCTATGATTTGATTGCATTTCCCAAAGCTTGTGTCAGAAACTTAATCCCCAATGCAACAGTGTTGCGAGGTGGGACCTCTAAGAGGTGATTAGGTCATGAGGGCTCTGTCATCATCAATTGATCAATGTCATTATTGTGAGAGTGGGTTTGTTATAAAGCAAGTTTATCCCCCTTCCTCCGTGCCTGGGGGCTCTTTTACTCTTCTGCCTTCTGCCGTGGGATGACACAGCAAGAAAGCCCTTACCAGATGCCAGTGCCTGTATCTTGAACGCCCTATCCTCCAGAACTATGAGGAAGTACATTTCTGTTCTTTATAAATTATCCAGTCTGTGGCATTCTGCAATAGAAGCACAAAATGGACTAAGACATTACCCACGATCTCTCCTAAGAGGTTGACCATGATTCAAAACTCAAGTCAGCTGAATTTCATCACCTGTGCTCTGAACTGCTACAGCATACTGTCACCTGTTTTCTTTAGAAAAATTAACTACTTCAAGTAGAAAAAAATAGTATATGGAATCAGATCAATGTATTTCAGAGTCAACTTTTCCTACAGAGGCCTTGATATGAAGAAAGCTGTAAATTTTCTGTATTTACTGATTTCACAGTCTCAAGGCATTTTCTAATCAAATTCCCAAAATTTCCACAAAAAGAAATGTAACTTCCATAGTTCTGGGCTGTTCTGCCAACTGTATACCATTGTGCAATCTTTTTAATCAGTTTGACAATGCATAGGCACTGCTTAGTAATATATAGCACCATGTGGCTTGATGTCAGCATTTCTGAGTCATGGCTGGGTACCTATAACAGCCGAGTATCATCTGCTCTAATGGGGTCTGACTCACTTAAGTAAGGTCCATTAACTTGACATGTTTGATTTTATAAAACTGAAGAGGACTCTCTGAAGTTTATTTTTTTCATCTCTCTATATAATTATGATATGAGTCCAAAATTATCCCTATGACCCTGTGTGGCCTTAACTATTGCTTAACTCCTCTCCTTTCATTTGGAGTGTACATTTCTCAGACGTACGGTCTACTCTTGCTGTGCCCACCTCTTGCTCCACACTTACTTCTCTGTCACCTGTAGCCTGCTCTCTGGCTTCTGCTCCCTCCAGGTCACTGAACTTATCCATGACCTCCTACTACCTATTAGATCTTACCTGGCTTGGTTTCTCCGCAGCATTTGGTTTGATGCCATTTGCCACTCTGTTCTTCCAGATATTTTCTCTTTTCTTGCATTCCACTATAGCATTCAACCTTGGTCCTTCTCTTGCCTCTTACCAATTTTTAGTCTCTCTTGCTGGCCACATATTTTCTTCTCTTTCTATGGGATATACTGTCCTTACGTCCCTCTCCCTTTCTAGTCTACACACATCCATAGTTGACCTCATCCACTGCCATGGCTTTCTATGAGGTGGTGACTTCCAGGTTGATGACTACTGAGATTACCTTCACATTACAACCATCTATTAAGCACTCCAGTGTGGCTGGCCACAGGCACTCAAATTCTTCCAGGTCTCAGAAGTGAATTCATCATCCTACTTTATTCTTGTCTCTATGAATGGTGCCATCTCTTTGTTGCCTGAGATAGAAAACTTAAAGGCACTTTAGATGTTTCCTACTCTTTGTCATCCACATCCAACCAGTCACTATTCTTGTTCTTCTGAATTCCTAAACATCCCAGGAGTTCATCTCCTTTCTGGGTATTGATCATTTCTTACATGAAATGTTGACCTAGCTTCCTCAAGAGTTTCTTAATTGGATCCACCATCTGTCTCATCTTCCATAAGTCTATCCTCCACCCCACTGCCTAGGGGATCTAATGTAAATGGAATAAATTCAGTGCCCATTTCAGTTTGGTATGGCATTCAAAGAAACACACCCCAGTGACCAGCGATAATTAAAGATACTTCCAATGTTCACTTATATTCCTGCAAAAACATCAAAAGAGGTCTATTCTTAACCCTAAACATTGCTTCCTCAAGTCCTCTTTCCTATTATGAGGTGTTTAAAGAACAACTTAAATTTATATGCGCCTGGAAAGCTAAAATGATTAGTATATAGGTTTAAAAAAAAGTTGCAAAGACATATTCCACAATTTCATTTTTGTTTTTCAAAAAGCATATGTGGGATCCACCCCACCTGCTACTGCTGGTGCCCACATACACATTTTCCAAGGGCCTGGATATAGACTTACCCCACCAGCTACCACCAGTGCTGGCACATATCATCGTGGGACCCAAGGACTGGTAAATTCCACCTGTGCCTAGCACCCATTCACATTATTTGGGTAACTGACTATCAACCCATCCTACTTGCTGCTGGTGCCCACGCACACCATCCAGGGGCCTGAGGACAGGCCATCGCCACTGGTGCCTGGGGACTGGCTGACCTGATGTTTTTGTCCCCAGAAAAACTTCACAACCTCCACTAACAACTTTACTCTAAACCAAAGCTCCCTACCCAACCAACACTATAGAAAAATCCATAAAGAAAATGTCTTTCCCTGTGAAAGTCAATTCATTAAACTGGAAGAAGTAACTGTTATACCAGATGTGCAGATATCAATGGAAGGAATAAAAAGGCAAGAAAATGTGACATCTCCTAAGATCTTCGGTAATGGGGCCCTCAAAAAAAAATTTTTATAAAGTTCCTTAAAAAATTCAAAATAATATTAAAGAAATTCAGTGATATATAGGAGGACACAGATAAACAATACAAAGAAACCAGGAAGCTGGGCTCAGTGGCTCAGCCTGTAATCCCGCACCTTTGGGAGGCTGAGGTGAGTGGATTGCCTGAGCCCGCGGGTTCAAGACTCCCTT
>NW_007253950.1:258056-258586 GCF_000164805.1 Carlito syrichta
GTCCTCTTCCCCACACACCCATCCTCAAAGCCATGAGTCATTACATAAGAAAACTGACTATCTGAGACCATCATGCTAGAGAGACTATAAGGACATGCTCTGGTGGCCAGTCTTCCCTGATCCTAACCTTTCTGTCATCCCAACCACGATGTTGGACATAAGAGTTCTGAAGCCATCTTCGACTCTCCAGACTAGTCCATCTGACAACAGAATACACCCAAGTGACCTTTGTCAATGTCATGTAAAACAGAAGAATTGTTTAACTGAGCCCTGCCTGAATTTGTGACCCATAAAATTTGAAAAACACAATAAAATAGTTGTTTTAAGCCATTAAAATTTTGAGTTTCTTTTTTAAAAATTTTTTTTAAAAATATGGATTTCTAGAATAGACTTTGGCTTTCCAAAATGTTAATGCTATGAGTAGAGCGTGGGAAAGATGATGATTTTGTTTAAAAAGCCATAACAATCAGCCGGGCTCGGTGGCTCAGCCTGTAATCCCGCGCCTTTGGGAGGCTGAGGCGAGTGGATTG
>NW_007253950.1:258636-273520 GCF_000164805.1 Carlito syrichta
TTTTTTTTAATTTATTGTAGAGATGAGGTCTCACTGCCCAGGCGGGTCTCGAACCCAGGGGTTCAGGCAATCTACTTACCTCAGCCTCCCAAAGGTGCGGGATTACAGGCTGAGTCACGAGCCCGGCTTTAATGAGCAATTTAATAAAGAAATAAATGTCATGAAAAAAAACCAAAAAGAAATCCTGGAACTGAAGAACTCAATGAATAAAATACAATAAACAACCTCAACAGTATACTAGATCAAGCAGAAGAAATGATTTCTGAACTTGAAGACAGGTCTTCTGAAATAACCCAGTCAGGTAAAAAAAAAAAAGAAACGAAAAAAGAATGAAGAATACTTGCATGATACCGTAAAACAACCAAATATTAGAATTTTGGGAATTTCAGAAGGAAGAAAGATGGGCAAAGGCACAGAAAATGGATTTAATTAAATAATAGCTGCAATTTTTCCCAGTTTTGCAAGAGATAGACATCCAGATGTAGGAAGTTCAGAGATTCCCCAAATAGGGATTCAATCCAAAAAGGTCTTCTCCAAGGCACATTATTGTTAAACTGTCAAAAGGCAAAGAGAGAAATCTAAAAACAGCTCTGCCCTAGTTCTCTGCAGAGGGAGCAGATACAGGTAGCCACTTTCCACACCATGAAATCCTACTCTTGGTTACTGATGCCCAAACCAGGGATGAGGAGCTGACTTGAGATCAGTCTGCCCCACACAATTAGCAACCTGTGAAAAGCCCTATTGAGAAAGTTCCACTCAATTAGGGTTGATGATGATAAGCTGGACATATCAGATTCTCTTCTGGGAATTTTACTGGAAAATACAAAGGGAGACTAGGTTAGTAACAAAAGCAGGTGAAAAACTGCCTGGCAGGAACCTATTAGGTGTGGATGGTCACAAATAAACAGAAGCAATGAGGTCGAGAAGACACAGAATGGAGAAGTAGAAGGTTGGCTGGGAGCAGGATATCTTGAATAAGGAGAGAAAGAGAGGGAGGATAGCGGCAAAATAATCTGGTGTCAGAGTCAGGCTTCATCCTTACTACAACATGGATCTTCATCAGGCCCTGCTAGGGGCTGTTTCTGTGAAGTCTGGCAGGCAGAACCTGCCCGGGAACAGATGCCCTATGATAAGCCCCCAATTACCATCTTTGTTCCTCTAAAGCCTGCCTAATACAGGTGCTCTATGTTGCTTCCTGGGTTAATTTTCACAAGCACCTGGAGTGCCCAGAAGTGAAGTGACCTGCAAAGTGGTAGAGCTGGGCTGTGAACGATTCCAAAGCCTGTTGTGGTATAGCTCTGTCTATGACATTCTAATGTCTAATGCATTGATTGATAAGGCAATGGATAAAGCTAACTGGGTCAACTCCAGTCTCCTTCCAGGTTATGCAATATAGGTTCTTATTCAACACAGTCTTCGTTTTTAGAAATCATATGTTTCCCTCTGCAGAAACCTGCAACTCTTTGGTAATCTTCATGATGGTACCAGATGGTATTCCAAGCCTTGTATATATGTAACCAGCTCAGTTTCAACTTGGTAACAATAACAGAGGCAACAAGGACAGAAAACAGCAGATCATATTTATGGTGATTGAATATTGGATTAAGTCATTGTTTTGTCTGTCTTGAACCTCTTTCACCTGCATCTTTTTGAAAATTAATTTTTTATTTACAATTGACGTATAATAATTGTACATATTTATGGGGTACACTGTAATGTTTCAATGAGTGTATGCACTGCATAATGATGAAATGGAGTCATTACTACATCCACCACTTTCAACATTTATCCTTTCTTTGCAGTGACAACATTCAAAATCTTCCCTTCTAATTATCTTGAAATATACACCACAATGTTACTTGCTACAGTCACCCTACTGTATAATAGAACATCAGAACTTACTCTCCCGTTTAACTGTAACTTTGTCCCCATTGAGAACTTCTGGTACTCTCCCTTCTCCCTATCCTCCCAGGCTCTGGTCACCAATATTCGACTCTCTATTTCTATTAAGTAAACTTTTGGAGGTTCCACGTATGAGCAAGACATTGCAGTGTTTGTCTTTTTGTGCCTGGTTTATGTCACTTAACGCAATGTGCTCCAGGTTCATCACATTGCTGCACACCACAGAACTTTATGCTGTTTTATGGCTGAATAATATTCCATTGTGTGTGTGTGTATATATATATATATATATATATAATATTTTATCCATTTATCTTTTGATGGACACTTAGGTAGGTTCCATATCTTGGCTATAGTGAACATGCTGCAGTACACATATCTTTTCTATACATTGATCTCATTTCCTTTGGCTATATAGCCAGCAATGAGGTTGCTAGATCATATGGTCATTCTATTTTTAACTTTTAAGAACTCCCATACTGTTTTCCATAATGGCTACACTAATTTACATACCACGAACGGTATGTAAGAGTTTCCTTTTATCTGCATTCTCATCAGCATTTGTTATTCTTTTGTCTTTATTCTAGCTGAGGTGAAGTGATATCTCATTGTGGGTTTGATTTGCATCTTCCCCGTGATTAGCGACATTGAACATTCTCTTATATCCCTGTTAACTATTTATAGGTTTTCTTTGAGAAAATGTCTATTCAATTCTTTTGCCCATTTTAAAATAAGAGTATTTGTTTTTTGGCATTGCACTGTTTGAGTTCCTTATACATTCAGGATATTAAGCCTTTGTCAGACGCATACGTAGTTTGCAAATGTTTTCTCCCATTCTGTAGGTTTTTCCTTCATTTTATTGATCGTTTTCTTTGCTGCGCAGAAGATTTTTAGTTTAATGCAATCTATTTGTCTATTTTTACTATTGTTGCCTGTGCTTTTGAGGTTTTATTTTTTAAAAAATCCTAGCAGTCAGCAGACACTCTTGCTGCTGTCCTGCCCATTGTGCCCTTTACAACATATCTTCTTTTTAGTAAGTCTACTTTTCTTAATAAAAAAAAAAAAAAAAGAAAAACAACCTTGCAAAACAAAACAAAAATCCTTGTCCGATTTGATTTCATGAAGCATTCCCCCTATATTTTCTTCTAGCAGTTTCATAGTTTCTGGTTTTACACTCAACTCTTTAGTTCATTTAGAGTTGACTTTTGCATGGAGCAGGCGTCTCTGTCCATGTCAGACATGTGGTTTGAGTGGGAGCTGATAGCTGCAGAGTCCACATTTTTGGCTAGAGTTAATTGGGATCAGTATCTGCTCTTTCTCCTCTCCCATAACCTGGGCAAATCAGGATGCTCCCAACCTGAGCACCTTTGATTAGTCCAGGAATGGACATGTCCAATGCCTGGCCAATCACAGCCCTTCTCTGGGTTTATAAACCTGGAGCTAAGAAGGATGTAGAAAATGTTTACTCTCTCAGCTACAAATGAGGCAAACTCTATAGGCTTTATAAAAAATTATGATAAAATACACTAACACAGCCGGGCTCGGTGGCTCAGCCTGTAATCCCGCGCCTTTGGGAGGCTGAGGTGAGTGGATTGCCTGAGCCCGTGGGTTCGAGACCCGCCTGGGCAGCGAGACCTCATCTCTACAATAAATCAAAAAATCAGCTGGGCATGGTAGCACGCACCTGTAATTCCGGCTACTTGGAAGGCTGAGGCGGAAGGATCACCAGAGCCCAGCAGGTCGAGGTTGCGGTGGCCGGGAGCGGCCGGCCACTGCACTCCAGTCTGGGCGACAGAGTGAGACTCAACTCAAAAAAAAAAAAAAAAAAAAAGTACACTAACACTCAATTTACCGTCTTCACCATTTTAAGTGTACGGTTCAGGAGTGTTAAGTACATTCACATTGTTGTGTGAACAATCTCCAGAACTCTTTTCATCTTGCAGAATAGAAACTCTGTACTTATTAAACAACAACTTCCCATTTCGTCCTTCCCTCAACCCCTAGTAACCACCATTCTACTTTTTGTCTCTATGAATTTGACTACTCTAGGTAACCAATAAAGTGGACTCATACAAAAGCTATAGTTTTATAGTTGTTGTTTACACTAAAATATTGATTTAAAGAAAAGAAACTTTAGTAAACTGAAATTTCTTACAGTGTATAATCACTCTGAATATATTACAGTCAGGTCATTCAGCCACTGTAGGCTGATCAGCTCATATTTTACTTTCTGGAATTTCTCAGATGTGCCATGGTAGACAGCTCCTTCATTAATCTTCATAATGACTGCAGCAGATGGTATTTCGAGTTCTGTGTAGACGTAAGCAGCTCAGTTTCAACTTGGTGACAGTCCTGCTTCAGTGGCTGAATCTGTACAGCAGTGGTCCTTCACTGAGGGCAATTTGTCCGTGAGGCGACACTTAGCCATTTATGAAGACATTTTTGGCTGTCGTAACTGGGGAGCAGGTGCCCCTGGCATCTGGTGGGTAGCCCAGGGAGGCTGGTAGACATTTTATAATGCACAGGATAACCCCCCAACAAGAAACTTTGTGGCCAAAATGCCCATAGGATTGGAATTGAGAAATCTTGATCTACATAATAGTGAGATTTCCTTGCTTCACATTGACCATAGCTTTCCAATCAAGGAATCATAGCTAACATAATGGAACTGAAAACCATCTCCTTTCCCTGAAAAGAGACCCAGGGAGGTTCTAATTGTTTCAGTCTACTGCCAACAAAAATATTTCTGGGTGGTCTTTTCCCTTTAATGATTCGAAAACTTGACCTTAGGTGATGCTTTTATACATCTTTTATACTTTCCTACATCTTACTTAAAATTTTTGGCACTTATGATGGGAACCACACATTGCATCAATATCCCAGCCTTTTGGAAATGATTTTTTCATTAGGATTCTTTCTTTTAGTTATTATGCAAGAGTGCTTTCAAATTCCTGGCCCTCAAGTGGTCTGGAAAATGGATGTAATCCACAAATTCATTTCTTTGTAGCAAATAGTGCCACATTAGTGCCAGCATTTATCAATTAGTCTGAAATATATAGTGCCCAGATAATTCTCTCTCTCCACTTGGCAACCAGCATCTTATGATAGAAATCTTCAAAATTCCAAGTACTGGTATTTCCTGATTTCCCAGAAGAGGAAGTGAAACTAAGCATGGTTAGACATTATTTGAAAGTTCTAATTTAGAAGTAATCGAGGGTGGTGCCAGAATCTGTAAGTTAAGTGACTAAATGAATCCCAGAGTTTAAGTCAGATGCTTAGTGATGTTGCTAATTTCTCCATATTGTTAAACAAAAATTCTGGGAGGCCATTTTTTGCGCTGATCTCCTGCACTAGACCCCAATGGACCAGATGAAACCAAAATGGAGTCATTCATGCTAAATGTCAATAACCCAAACAGACCAGTTTCTCCTGAAAAAAGGAGATTTCAGTCTACCTGAATCAGCATAAGAAAGTTTCCTCTGCTTTAACTCTTACAAAAAAGTAACCTGAAGTTAACCAGTTATTTTTCTTTTCTTTTTTTTTTTTTTGAGTTGGAGTCTCTCTCCGTTGCCCAGCCGAAGTGCAGTGGCACGCTCATGGCCACCCTAGTGTTGACCTGCTGGGCTCAGGTGATCCTTCCACCTCAGCCTTTCGAGTAGCGGGAACTACAGGCACACACTACCACGCCTGGCTAATGTTTTGGTTTTTACTGTAGAGACCAGGACTCACCAAGTTGCCCAGGCTGTTATCGAACCGCGGGCTCAGGCAATCCGCTCACTTCAGCCTCCCAAAGTGCTGGGATTACAGGCTTGAGCCACCATGCCCAGTCAGTTATTTTTCTATTGTTCTGTTTCCTTGTTCCCAACTTACAAAATCCACTGTTCTGCCATTGCCCCGTGGGAGCTCTCATTGTATTTTATAGAATAGAGGCACCTCAATTCATTAATCACAAACAAAAGTCACTTAGAAATAAAACTGCATTTGTTGTACTTTTGTCTTTTGACAGTATGATGTTGTGAAGTATCTTACACCAAGTAAGCAAGTGTCTTGTCAGTTAAATTCTTATTATGGTAAGTTCTAGAAGACCAGTCCCAAGATGCTTAAACAAAATGGGAATGTGTTGACATAACTGAGCAGTTTCTGGAGCAGCTGGATTGGGGTCTTAAAGTGGTGGGCTTAGGTCTCCATCTCTTGGTCTTTTGGCTCTAACCACTCTGGGTGTAAGGCTTCACATGGAGGCAAGGTGACCACAGCTAAACACACTCACATCCTTCCAGGTTCAAGTCCAGCAAGAAAGCACAAGAAAGAACACTCATCAATGCCCTAGCGCCTCATCCAAACCACTTGTTCCCCTACCGTAGCTCTTGTCACCCTGTGGCCAGGCCTGAGCCTCCAGCCCCAACAAGGGTGGGGGAGGATCTACTGCACCCAAAGCACACCCCTGAGAGCAGTATTTTTAATGACATTTTGGTTTCTTGGTCTCCCATGACTTAGTTAAGACAAGTATGGCTACTCCTTCTTCTTAGGGTAGGACACTAAATCCTCAAGAGGCTAGTCTGAGGTCCTTGGTCATTCCAGGGCAGAGAAATACCTAGAAACCATGTTCTGGGCTACCAAAATTGCCCCCATTCATCCTGAGAGCAGAACTACTGTTTACAGTTTATTATGTAAGACTTTTAAAAAAAGTATCATTGACTATTTAGTGTCAATGACTATTTAAGTGAAAGAATATACCATCCAAGTGCCTAAAACTATTCATACTCCTTGTGATGCAACTAGAGCGCTTTGGGTAAGCATTTTATTTCCAGAGTTTGGGCTGGAAGAACTCAAAAAGTACAATAAAGATCTAAGTAATACAGGGAGCGCAAAGAAAATGTATACACATTTTAAGTATGATGTTAGCTCAAAAGATGGCATTCATCAAATGAATGCTAGTGTCACCATGTGACAGGCAGGATAGTCAAATAAAATAGTGGACAGATAGCTCCCTTATCACTCTTCTGCCTGCTGCTTCTTGCAGGACACTCAATAAACCTGTTCTTTCTACTCTAGAAAACAGAAAGAAAAATAGTGGATATCATACTACACATTGGTATCATAATTCAGTTCAACTTTGCAAAGTAATACATAGGTAACATCGCTTAAAATGTGTATACATTTTTGTGGCACTCCCGGAATGTGCTGGACTTTTAGACTGTGAAAACAGAAAAGTCTCAGGAAAGCACAGAAAATACAGAAGACTTTAAAGAGAGGCACACACTCTCTGTCCTTGGTTTTCATTTGAGCTCTCATTCGTTCAAACGTAGCCCTCTGTAGAGAAATGGCCCTGGACTCAATGAACAGCAAGGTTTTCGAAAGTGAGCAGGCTCTGAATGATCAACCTGGCAATAACTTGACATGTATTCTTTTTTGTTGTTGTTCATTTGAGCTGGAGTTTCACTCTGTCACCCAGACTGGAGTGCAGTGGCACACCATGGCCACCCCAGCGATGACCCGCTGAGCTCCGGCGATCCTTCTGCCTCAGCCTTCCAAGTAGCTGCTGGAACTACAGGTGCGTGCTACCACACCCAGCTAATTTTTTATTTATTGTCTCACCAAATTGCCCGGGATGGTCTCGAACCCCACGAACTTGGGCAATCCACTAGCCTCAGCCTCCCAAAGTGCTGGGATTACAGGCTGAGCCACTGAGACAGGCTGGCATGTATTCTTTTAGGGTTTAAAGTCTTTCTGAAAGGTGCTTGGTGAATCAAGCCTTTGTGACTTGTTTGGTGATGCTCAGAAAATCTCTTGTCTCCGTTCCTAATTTTAGATCTAGCAGCTGTCACTGCTTTTTCTAACAAGTCAGTAATTTTCCATTCCCCTTGCTTACTCTATCTCCTTTAGGTATCTAATCACTCACTCTGCAAAATCTCCTAATTTAGACGATCATTTAAAAAATTATTAACTAGCTTTAATTTACAAGTGATCTTTTCATTTTTTTTTAACCCCAAAGAAGAATGTGCATGTCATATATTGTCATTTGGTATTTTGTTATTTCTGTGATTTAGTAATTGCTCTGAAAAACTTACAGCACCACTTTTTATTTTACCTGAATACATTCTACCTATGTGCTATAAACTTTTAATTGTGTGGTAGACAGAGTTCCCATCACATGATGATATTGAATTTGGTGCTTTTCGTCTTTATTGCAGGAGGGTTGCTTTTTGTCTGTTCTTTATTTGTCCATTTATTTATTCTTAGGATTCCATGGGTACAATTTTTTGGAGGCATTTTTCAAGTGGTATCATAACTTTATTTTTCTATTTTAATTTAGCTGTAGTCTGGGATTTGCTTCAAAGTAATCCAGATGGAAGGGAAGGGCATGTGGGTTAATGAAGCAAGACTGGCCATGGTAACTGCTGCCGTGGGCGGGGAACACGGTGGTTATACCACTCTCTCTACCTTTGGGTGTGCTTGACAATTTCCACAATATAAAGTTTAAAAATGTTTGCATAAAAATTATTTTTAATAATTTACGATTAATAGAAATGATGCTCATTGTACAAATATTGCCACCTATAGGTAGAAAATATATTATACTTGTTTTTCTTTGATTTGGATATGTTGCAACTTTTTTGTGTGTGTGTGTGTGTTGGAGTCTCACTCTGTCGCTCAGGCTGGAGTGCAGTGGCACGCTCACAGCCACCACAGTCTTGACCTGCTGGGCTCAGGTGATCCTTCTGACTCAGCCAGAAGCTAGAACTACAGACATGTGCCATCATGCCTGGCTAATTTTTCTTGATTTATTGTAGAGATGAGGTCTGGCCAGGTTGCCCAGGCTGGTTTCCAACCCTTGGACTCAGGCAGTCCTCTCATCCTGGCCTCTCAAAGTGCTGGGATTATAGATGTGAGCCACTGTGCTCGACCCTGTTGCAACATTTTATTTTATTATTATTTTTTGAGTTGGAGTCTCACAAGGAAAGGAAGGCTGAGCGCAGTGGCCTGTAATCCCAGCATTTTGGGAGGCAAAGGTGAGAGGATTGCTGAGCCCAGGGGTTCGAGACCAGCTTGGTCAACTTGGCGAGTCCGCATCTCTACAATAAATAAAAAAACGAGCTGGGTGTGGTTACTTGAGTCTGTAGTTCCAGGTACTTGGAAGGCTGAGGTGGAAGGATCACCTGAGCCCAGCAGGTTGAGGATATGGTAGTGGTGAACAGGCCGTTGCATTCCAGCCTGGGCAGCAGAGTGAAACTCTGACTCAAAAAAAAAAAAAATAAAGAAAAGAAAAGAGAAAAATTTACTATAATCTTGATTTCTAATCAAGTAACTGAAATGTTATTGCCATTATTCTATCTTCTTAAAACTCTCCATTAATATGAATTGCTAGATACAACTCACTTAAATTTTATAATCTTTGTTCTATATATTAGTAAAATTAGTGTTTGAAAAACATCAAATTACATCTTAGTACAAAAGCTCATGATTTTTAAAAGTTTGAAAATTCCAAACTAGAATATAATTTTAAAATGTAGTTTTGACCCTTCAGGTACTTTTGGTGACTTGAGGATGAATCTGTATTTTTAGTCTCATATTCATGTGAGTTTGACATTTTCACACAAGTCCCCAAAATGGAAAGTTGCTGTTTTAAATTTGGGGAAAATGTAGGAAAAATTTCTTTAAATCATATAGAGCAGATATAGATAACTCTATAAATACCATAAATGAGTGACAAGAATAAATACTTTTTGGATTAAGCAGAATGTTCTGGAAATTGTACTTGAAGCTTTTAATAGTCCTGATAACCAAGATAAGCACAAAATTGCCAGCAGGGCACATCTCAGTCCTTGCTTCCTGTTCTATGATTAGAGTTAATGTTCACTTAATCCTCCTTTGTTTTCTGAAGTATAAATTGTATTCTACATAGCTGTTATGCCTTTCAGATAAAGTTTATAATACAATTTGGCCTGTTAAAATTCTAAGAGTAACAATCTTTTCTGAGATGACCTTGTCAACATTTTTTTCTTATTAGTTGTGTCTGTAGGACCATGTCTACCCCCTTCTGCTTCTGACAAGGTCTGAGGACAGAGTTTCATCCAGTAATGAAAACATGTTACAGTGATCTGTAGGGCCATATCAATTGAATATGAGAGTCAGGACATATATTTTTACACTTTTTTGCAAAACCTATGTAATTGGCTGGCCTAGGCTCTCTTACTAGAATTTCTAATATTTTAGGGTGAGAGCCCATTTTGAGGGAATGCACTGTACTGTCAAATTGTCAGATTGTTCTTGGATATGACACCAAAAGCACAGGCAACAAAAGAAAATAGGTAAATTGCACTAAAATAAATTTTTTTTAGTTGGAGTCTCACTCCGTCACCCAGACTGGAGTGCAGTGGCACACTCCCGGCCACCGGCAGCCTCGACCCATTGAGCTCCTGCGATCCTTCCGCCTCAGCCTTCCGAGTAGCCGGAATTACAGGCACACGCTACCACTAAAATAAAAATTTAAACCTTCTATGCATCAAAAGACACCATCAATATAGTGAAAAGGTATCCCATAAAATAGAAGAAAATATCTGAAAATCACATATATGAAGAGAGGTTAATATTCAGACTACTTAGAGAACCCTTGTAACTCAACAAGAAACAAATAGCCAGATTAAAAAATGTGCAAAAGACTTGAATAGATATTTCTCCAAAGAAGATGTACAAATTGCTATTTAGCACATGAAAAGATGTTCAGTGTCACTAATCATTAGGGAAATGCAAATCAAAACCACAATAAGATATCACCTCATACCCATTAGGATGACTATTATAAAAACAAAACCAAAAACTCAACACAGAAAATAACAAGTGTTGATGAGAATGTGGAGAAACTAGAACTCTTTTGGATTCCTGGTGGGAACATACAATGATGCAGCTGCTATGGAAAACAGCATGGAGGTGCCTCAAAAAATTAAACATAGATTTACCATTTGTCACAACAATATGATTCAACTTCTGGGTTGAAGAAACCGAATAACTGAAAGTGAGGACTAGAACAGATATTTGTATACCAGTGTCCACAGCTGTATTATTCACAATAGCTGAAAAGTGGAGGCAACCCAAGTGTCTATCAGCTGATAAACAGATAAAAACCCATTGTGGTGTTTACATACAGTGGAATATTATTCAGTCTTAAGATGGAAGGAAATTCTGACACATGCTACAACATGGATGAGACTTGAGGACTTTATGTAAGTGAAATAAGTCAGTCACAAAAAGACAAATAGTTTGCGATTCCACTTACTAACATAAGGTATCTAGTGTAGTCTGGTCTAGTCAAGTTCATAGAGACAGAAAGCAGAATGGTGGTTGCCAGGGGCTGGGGAGAAGGGGGATGAGGAGTTAGTGTGTATTGAGTATAGCATTTCAGTTTTGCAAAATGAGAAAAGTTCTGGAGATGGATGGTGAATGTACTTAATGCTACTAAATGTATACTTATAATGGTCAAAATAGTAAATTAGTAAAATAGTATAATAAATACTAAAATAATACATAATAAATGTAAAATTTACCATAAATAAATAAAAAATTTTAAATAAACTTGGATACAATTTGCAAATAAAAAAGTTGTCAGACTGTTGGAAAAGGAATAATTCTCGAGATTGTTTCAAGAGTAAATGTGATTCAAAAGCATCATATTAATTCTTACCAATTCTGAGACTTATTTTCAATAGTATCTTCAGATATTCTCTACGTGTCTAGCCCTGTCCTTGATTTTGAGGGAGACATTGTTGGTACATGAAAGATCAGCCTAGCCTTTAACGAGAGGACAACCTTGGTGAGACAGGTGAAGGAAACAAATGAATCATGAGAAAAAAATGGCGAGAGATGCAGCTTTAGATACATGATAGAGATAGTAAGCAGGTTTAAGAGAGGAGAGAAAAGGTCCAGAGGGATCCATCGGGTGGGGGGAGAGGCCCTAAAAATGAAAGGTATGACAAATCTTGACATTGCTGTGAATTTATGAACCCAGTCTTCAATTTGGAGACATCTCCATTTATCCAGTAAAACAACAAATACATGTTGAACACCAGCCTGGTGTAAAGAGGGAATTACAGAGTTTACAAAAATGAACAGCATATTTTCCCTGCCCTCAGAGAATTTATAATCTCATAAAGGAGCCAGGGCATGCATACAAAGAATTGTAATGTAAGGTGGAAAGTAAAAATACCATAACACTAATCAAGAAGTAAAACAGTTAAACACTGGCACTTGAGTGGACGTGCAAATACATAGGACAGAATAGAAGGCTCAGAAAACCTCAAAAAGTAATTTGCTTTTTGGTAAAGGTGGCATGTTAAATCAGTGGGGGAAAGGTAGATTATTGAATAAATGAGGTCAGGGAAATTTTTATGTTGAATTCCAATTTACTCACTATATAGTCAGTGTATACTCAATATAATACTCAATGTATACCCAAATAAATTTCAAATGGAGCAAAGATTTAAATACAGTGAAACCATTACAAGCTCTTGAAAACAATATAGGATAAAGTGTTTTTAAAATCTTGACATGTGGAAGTTCTTTCCAAGCTAGACAGAAACCAAGGAGATTTAAAGAAAAAGACAAACTTAATGATATAAAGGTTAAAATATATTGCACAGAAAAAAACATGTTACAAAAAATATTTTTAATAACAAATGAATTAAAACAATTTTTTTTCTTAGAGAAGAATATAGTGGTGTGATCATAGTTCACTGCAGCTCCAAACTCTTGGACTCAAGGGATTCTCCTGCCTCAGCCTCCTGAGTAGCTGGGATTACAGGTCTGAGCCACCACCCCTGGCTAATTTTTAAAATTTTTTGTAGGGGTCTTGCTATGTTGTTGAATTCCTGGAATTACAGGTGTTAGTCAATACACTCAACCATAATTAAATATATAATTTTGAATTGCATGATCTATCTTAGGTAAAGAGTTAATTTATTTAATACATAAAATGTTCATATTAATTTTAAAAAATCAGTAGAAAAATGGACAAAGGGAAAGAATAGGCAGCCCCAGAAAAAAAGCAGCTTATGATGTCTGACTGAAAGAAAATAGCTTACAAACTCCTACCAAAAAAAAGAACATTTATTTTTTCATATATCAGAGTTGCAAAGATAATAGACGTTAATAACACAAGTGTAAGGAAGACAGACACTCATATATTGACGCTCTGGATAAACTTGTGGACTTGGGGGCTGGGAGAGGTAATTTTAATATAGTTTTTTAAATGGAAAGAAAGAGAGAGAGAAAGAGAGAGAAGGAAGACAATCATGTTCCCCAGGTTAATGGAGGGTGAGACCTTGTGGAGGGCAGGACATAGAACCGGGGCGGGAACACAGGGAGACTCTTGGAGAAGAGATGAAAGGCCTTCTGAGTTTGAAACCATATCTAACCTAAATTCAACATTTGCATCAACTGAATCATGCTGGTATGTTGAAAAACTCTTTTATTAAACAGATTGTGGCTATGAAAAAAACAGAATATTCCCAAAACTCACCGTTCCTTTGGTTTTCAGGTCATAGAAACTAAGTTCCGTCAATGATCAAAAAAGAACTCTCTGGGGACTTGGTCATAAGAAGTTCCAGGGCAATTTCCGATTAGTGAGGTCCCGCTAAGCCGAACCGATTAGTGAGGTCCCGCTAAGCTGAATCCCTTGGGATGCAATGGAAAAGCTCCCAATTAAATGTCAGATCAGCCACCTCCAGCCACAGCTGTGCTACCAAAAGGGACACAGACAAGTCACCAACCCCCCACTTACGTAAACCGAGTGAGTTGGACCATCTGAGCAGGGAGTTGGACCACCCTTTCTAAAGATAAAAATTATCCATAAAATGGCTCTTCACCACCTGTGGTCAGGGCTAGACTACAGAACAGAGACTGAGGTTTTCCCTTGAGGCAATGGGGAGTGGCCCCACCCGGCCAATCAGGTAAGGACTGATTTCTTTCCCAGGAGGAAAGTCTGAATGAGACCAGCGGATGTTCATTGTCAGCTCACCTGGAAATCCTCCCGCCACCCAGGTGTTTCCTCTCACCCAGCACTTTTTCCTGACTCTGGGATGAAGTGCAATCACATTGCCAGGTGTGCTCCTGAATGCTTATCTTTTTGTGCTCTAAGTAATGAGACCCCCCCCTTGATCTCCCTCAAACAAAAGAGTTTAGCAGATTTCTACCTTGTGGAAGTCTGAAAGCGGTCATTTTCAAATATAATTGTGATGACAGTTTTCCACTTGAAGCTTGGATTTCTTGGACTTCATTTAGAATTCAAGTTTACAAACACTAACTTTTGAGATATAATCACATGGACCATGGTAAGGTTTAAACACCATCTCTGCCAGAGGCGTTATCTTTGCCAACCTAATTTATTTTTTGTGACAAGAGACTTGGAGTCTAATCCTCAGCCGCCTCTCTGTGCCACCTGACATGCCAGGACCTCTGTAAAATAGTTTTTGAGGTTGGCTGATTTTTAGAGCAACAGAAGATTTCCATCATAGAAAATCTTACCTTTGAATCCCAATATGAAAACAAGTGCTGGGGCTGGAAAGGCTTGCTTAGTCTTCTGGGTTCACTCAGGTCTACAGGAGCAAAGGAGGCCAAAGAATGGCTGGAAGCCCAAGTTTCATAGATACAGAAATAATGTTCTAAACACTGCCCCTCAGTGAGGGTGATAGTCACGGAGAATTTCATGTAAGGTCAATCTGCTAGGACAGGGCATTTCATAGAAAGTCGCGGTCAATTACCAAAAAGTCAGAAATGATTTTTCAAAAAGGTGGTAGGTGGCCGGGCGCGGTGGCTCAAGCCTGTAATCCTAGCACTTTGGGAGGCCGAGGTGAGCGATCTGCCAGAGCGTGTGGGTTCGAGACCAGCCTGGGCAATGTGGTGAGACCTCGCATCTACAATAAATCAAAAGATTAGCCGAGTGTGGTAGCGCGCGCCTGTAGTTCCAGCTACTTGGAAGGCTGAGGCAGAA